>NC_057814.1:508044184-508052218 GCF_018294505.1 Triticum aestivum
GGCGGCGGGCGAGGCGAGTGCGCGCGGCGGCGGGCGAGGTGAGGGAAGAGGGGGGGTGCGGGGGTATATAAAGGGGGGGCTCCGGAGGTGACTTGGGGGAGGGGGCGGCCGAGCGGGAGGCGGCTCCCGTGTCCATGGCGGACACGGCGGCGGCGGCGTGCTGGAGAAGGAGAGGGGCGCGGGCGGCTGGGCCTCGGCTGGGCTTCGGCCCGGCGGGCGCGCGCGCAGTTTTTTTTTAAACGTTCCGCGGAAACTAATTCGTAGAAAAATAAATAAAAGTCCAAAAAATATAAAATAAATTTTCCGCGTCTTGTTAGAAAATCTAGAATAGGGTGAACATTTTTTTAACACAAAATAAATATTTTGAAAACATGCAATATTTTTAATGCAATAAAAATTGCAAATAAAATCCAAATAAATTCCAATAAATGATTTTAACATTTTACCTCCAGTATTTCAATTGTTTTGGAGAAGTCATATTTTCTCCTCTCATTTATTTTTAAAATGAAATATTTTTCCGGAGAGAAAATAATTAAAACCAAAATCCTCGTCTTATTATTTGATGAAAATCAAATATGAAAATTCGAGAAAATCCCCAACTCTCTCCGAGGGTCCTTGAGTTGCTTAGGATTTATCGAGGATTTGTCAAAATGCGATAAAATATGATATGCAATGATGATCTATGTAGAACATACCAAATTGAAATTTTGGGATGTTACAAACCTACCCCCCTTAAGATGAATCTCGCCCTCGAGATTCGGGTTGGCTAGAAAACAGGTGGGAGTGGTCCTTCCGTAGATCTTCCTCTCGCTCCCAGGTGGCTTCATCCTTCGTGTGGTGACTCCACTGGACTTTGCAAAACTTGATAACCTTGCTGCGGGTAACTCGGCTGGCATACTCAAGAATCTTAACTGGTTTCTCCTCATAGGTCAAATCACTTTCCAGCTGAATCGCTTCCAGTGGCACTGTATCTCTCAGTGGTATCTCAGCCATCTCTGCATGGCACTTCTTCAACTGGGAAACGTGAAATACATCATGAACTCCTGACAATCCTTCGGGCAATTCCAGCTTGTAGGCAACCTCTCCCATACGTTCCACAACTCTGTATGGTCCGATAAAACGGGGCGCTAACTTTCCCTTAACTCCAAAGCGCTTCACTCCTCGAAGTGGTGATACTCGAAGATACACTCTGTCTCCGACTTCGTGAACTGTCTCCTTTCGTTTAGAATCAGCATAACTCTTCTGCCTGTACTGGGCTACCTTGAGCCTATCGCGAATCAACCTCACTTTTTGTTCAGACTCCTTAATCAAATCTGGTCCAAACAGCTGACGGTCTCCAACTTCGTCCCATAACAACGGTGTTCTACACCTCCTTCCGTACAAGGCTTCGAAAGGGGCCATCTTCAAACTGGTTTGATAACTGTTGTTATACGAAAACTCCGCATATGGCAAGTTGTTGTCCCAACTTGATCCATAATCTAGTGCACAAGCTCTCAACATGTCCTCCAAAATCTGGTTGACTCTCTCGGTCTGTCCATCAGTCTGTGGGTGAAAGGCTGTACTAAATTCCAGCCTGGTTCCCAATGTTTCATGTAACTGTTTCCAAAACTTCGAGGTAAATTGGGTTCCTCTGTCTGATACAATGGTCCTCGGAACTCCATGCAAACATATGATTCGGGTCATGTATATCTTTGCCAACTTAGCACTTGTGTAAGTGGTCTTCACTGGAATAAAATGAGCCACTTTCGTCAACCGGTCGACTACAACCCATATTGAGTCATAGCCTGAACGAGTCCGGGGTAATCCCGTGATAAAATCCATGCCTATTTTATCCCACTTCCATTCGGGTATCGGCAATGGTTGTAGCAATCCTGCTGGCTTCTGATGCTCTGCCTTCACTCTCTGACACACATCACAAACTGCTACATACTCTGCAATATCCTTCTTCATTCCGGTCCACCAGAAAGTATTCTTCAAATCCAAATACATCTTGGTATTCCCTGGGTGAATCGAGTACGGTGAATCATGGGCTTCTTGCAAAATCAACTTCCTGATCTCCGGATCATTTGGCACATATACGCGGTCCTCAAACCATAAGGTATCGTGCTCATCCTCACGAAATCCCTTGGCTTTTCCTTTGCTCATCTTCTCCTTTATCTCTTCAATCTCCTTGTCTGTCTTCTGAGCTTCTCTGATCCTTTCCATCAAGGTAGATTGAATCTCCAGTGTCGCTAAATAGCCTCTTGGGACTATCTCCAAACATAGCTCGCGAAGGTCTTTGGCTAACTCCTGAGGTAACTCTCCTGTCATGAGGGTGTTGACATGACTCTTGCGGCTCAACGCGTCTGCTACTACGTTAGCCTTTCCTGGGTGATAATGCAATCTCATATCATAATCTTTAATGAGCTCCAACCATCTCCTCTGTCTGAGATTTAACTCCTTCTGCGTGAAAATATATTTCAAACTCTTGTGATCCGTGTACACCTCACAATGGTTTCCGATGAGAAAATGTCTCCATGTCTTCAATGCATGCACCACAGCTGCTAATTCCAAATCATGCGTAGCATAATTCTTCTCATGGGGTTTAAGTTGTCATGAAGCATATGACACAACTCTTCCTTCCTGCATAAGCACTGCTCCAAGTCCTCGACGAGAAGCGTCGCAATAAACTTCACAATCCTTGCGTTGATCTGGCAGAATCAACACTGGTGAGGTAACCAATCGTTTCTTCAACTCTTGGAAACTAGCTTCACAATCCTCAGTCCAATTGAATTTGGTGTCCTTCTTCAATAGCTCAGTCATGGGCTTAGCAATCCTTGAGAAATTCTTGATGAATCTCCGGTAGTATCCTGCAAGTCCAAGAAAACTCCGGATTTCTCCAACTGTCGTGGGTGATTCCCAACTTGTCACAGTGTCAACCTTGGCAGGGTCCACTGCTACTCCTTCTCCAGAAATAACATGTCCGAGGAATCCAACTTCCTTCAGCCAAAATTCACATTTGCTGAACTTGGCATATAACTGATGTTCTCTGAGCTTCTCAAGTACCAATCGTAAATGCTCCTCATGCTCTTCCTCATCCTTGGAAAAGATTAAAATATCATCAATGAACACCACGACGAACTTATCCAGAAATTCCATAAACACTTTGTTCATCAGGTTCATGAAATAGGCAGGTGCGTTAGTCAGACCAAATGACATAACGGTATACTCATACAATCCATATCTGGTGGTAAATGTCGTCTTGGGTATATCCTGCTCTCGAATCTTTAACTGATGGTATCCTGATCGTAGATCGCTCTTGGAAAATACTTTAGCTCCTTGTAGGCAGTCAAACAAATCATTGATCATCGGCAGTGGGTACTTGTTTTTGATGGTCACTTCATTCAATCCACGGTAATCAACAACCATCCTCAGCGATCCATCTTTCTTCTCCACTAGAAGTACTGGTGATCCCCAAGGTGACGAACTTGGGCGAATATAGCCTTTATCCAGTAACTCCTTGATCTGCTTCTTAATTTCCTCCAAATCTTTTGCGGGCATCCTGTACGGTCTCTTAGATATTGGCCCTGTGCCTGGCAAAAGCTCAATCAAAAACTCAATGTCTCTATCTGGCGGCATGCCTGGCAACTCTTCTGGAAATACATCCGGATAATCCTTCACCACTGGTACTTCCTCCTGTACAACTCCTGATAAGGAATTTACTTGAGTCCTCTTCGGCATATGCCGGGATACATACTTGATCCTTTTTCCTTCCGGGGTGGTAAGCAAAATCGTCTTGTTGGCACAATCGATGTTTCCTCCATACAACGATAGCCAATCCATTCCCAAAATCACATCCAAACCTTGCGACTCCAAAACTATGAGGTCTGAGGGGAAAACATGCCTACCAATGGCCAATGGTATCTGAAAACATCCTTGGGTTGCCATATACTCTGCTCCTGGCGAGGTTACTAACATAGGGGTTCTGAGAACTTTGGTGGACAGCTTAAACTTATTCACAAATCCCCTTGATATGTATGAATGCGATGCACCAGTATCGAAAAGAACGGTTGCAGTAAATGACTTAACCAAAAACTTACCTATTACTGCATCAGGCTGAGCTTCAACCTCCTCCACGCTCACGTGGTTCACATGCCCTTTGTTGAACGGGTTCGGCTTCTTCCCAGAGCTTCCATTGCCATTTCCATTTTGGGCTTCAGGAAATTCATTGGCATAATGTCCATTCTTCTGGCACTTAAAGCAAGTGACTTGGCTCAGGTCCCTCTTGGCTGGGGTAGATGGGTTGGTGCGGTTCTGTCCGTTGCTTCCTCCATTCCCATTACCATTTTTAGAGCCATTATGGTTGTGCGAACTACCTCCTCCATGGGTATGCTGAAACTGTCCTCCCGGCTTCAGGGCAAAACGAGGCTTCTGTTGAGCTCCTGAGTTATACTTCCCTTGTCCATACTTCCTCTTACGGTTTTCAATCTGCTGCTGCTTTCCTTCAATCATGAGAGCTCTATCTACCAGCTCCTGGTAGTTGTTGAAAGTTGCTACCATCAACTGCATACTCAGCTCATCGTTCAGTCCTTCCAAAAACTTCTCCTGCTTGGCTGCATCTGTAGCAACGTCATCTGGTGCATAACGTGCTAACTTACTGAAATCCTCTACAAACTGGCCTACGGTGCGTCCTCCTTGGCGTAGGTTGCGAAACTCACGCTTCTTCATAGCCATAGCTCCTGCTGAAACATGAGCTGTACGGAAAGCTTGCTGAAACCGGTCCCATGTGACAGTGTCAATAGGGTGCGTGGCTGTATAATTCTCCCACCATGATGCTGCGGGTCCATCAAGCTGATGTACGGCAAAACGCACTCTTTCCGTATCTGTGCATCCTGCAGTGGTCAACTCCCTTCCAACTTTGCGGAGCCAATCATCTGCAACAATCGGCTCGGTGCTACTGGAAAACACCGGTGGGTTTAGCCTTAAGAAACGGGCTAAGTGGTCAACAAGTGGTGGTGGCGGTGGGTTGTTGTTGTTGTTTTTGTTGCCTTGGTTCTGTACTAACACTTGCATCAGGGCATTCTGTTGCTGAATCAACTGGGTGATCTCCGGTGGGAAAACAAATCCGGTGTTGCGTCTCGGAGGCATCTGATGGGTTAGAAAAGATGAGAGTTAAGAATAGAATGAGGTCTAGAGAGAAGACACTACCCATATGCTCATGAGACAAATACAATCAATATCACTCAATCAATTCAAACAAGGCAAAACAATCGATCTAACTAGCGTTACAAAGTGCTTGAACTATACTATTAAATGGGGGAAAACTACTACTGATATGGTGGTCTAATAAAATTCTAATCCGTTGAAGATTCCATGATGTCAGCTCCAGCTTCATCAACAAAGTCGTCTTCACTTGGTTCCGAGTCAGTGTCGTCGATGATGATGTAGTTATCCGGACAAGTGCAATCGTCGGCTTCCGCTTTTGGCACTGGATTTCCCATGAACACTCCAATCTTCTTCTCCAGGTTGTCATTCTTCCCTACTAGTGCGATGATTTCCTCCATATAATCCTCGCGTGTAGCCTTGAGTTCTTCTTGGAGCTCCTTGATCTACGTCAATGCCTTCTTCAGTTCTTCCTTGTCCGTGCACATCTGGTTCTCCTGGCGACGAATATGTTGGTTTTGCTCCTGGATGAAAGCTGCGATTGATCCATCCTTCTTGGTTCTGATCATCTCCCATTGCGCGTCTCGGCGTCCACAAATTTGGTAAATTGTATCCTTAAGCTCCTGGTGGTAGACTTCTCCAATGCGTCCCATGGCGATGTGTGCGGCCATGCTCTTCCCTAAACTCCAGGTTGGTGCTTCCAAAACCAATCTTATGGGTTCAGTAACTGGCACAAACGTCCTTCCTGGAATGTGAACTTGAATCTTCCAGCTCTCATCTTCAGGTAATATGGCGTGGTAGGTTCCGGTGATGCTTGGTATTCCTATGTTCAAGTACTTGGTGACTTCCTTCAAGTGTCGTCCAAACGGCGTGTCTTCATCTGGTTGCATGAACTTGCTCCTTGCATCCGCCATTCCTAAAAGAGTAGAAAGTGGAGAGGGGTCAGAAATGAGAAGAGAGAAGCTTTCTAGGGCTTAAGCTTAGTGGTCGTGTCCTACAGTCAGCGTGTGCTCTGATACCAACTTTGTAGCGACCAGACCTCAAATGGTCTGTGCTGCTGTGCACCAGTGTCATCCCTGGATCAGTAATGCTGACACACACAGTACAAATGGAGGATTTATAACAGAGTAGCAATCACACACTTATTACATCGAATATCTCCAAAGAGAATAAGTATGATAAACATGGCTTAAGGCCATCTAATAACGATAACAGCGGAAGACTTGGAAGATAAGTGAGTCCATCAACTCCAGCGGCATCACTGAGTATAAGACCACGACCTAAGGCACCTTACTCGTCGTCTGAAAAGTCTGCAACATGAAACGTTGCAGCCCGAAAATGGGTCAGCACATAGAATATGCTGGCAAAGTAACACATAGAGAATAATGAACAATAATAATGCTATACTACATGCATATATGGCTGGTGGAAAGCTCTATGGTTACAATTTTGCGAAAAGCCAATTTTATCCTACTTCAAAGGAATAAATTTTATTTAACTATCATGGTGGTTGTGAAACATTGAGATGGTTGACAGCATCTCAATCCCAATTAAATGTCATCAATAACCCAACAAAATTAATTAGAAGTAACATGGTGATGAGATTCACATGATAATCCAAGTACTAGATACTCAAGTTGTCCATAACCGGGGACACGGCTAACCATGATTAGTTTGTACACTCTGCAGAGGTTTGTGCACTTTTCCCCACAAGACTCGATCTCCTCCGTTGGATTACTCGCACTACATGGTGTTTGAGTAACGGATGACCGAGACACAGTCTTTCAGAAGTGTTTGCACCTTACGTATGGGTAGACCGTTACACCTACTTTCCCCTACATCTGCTAGTCTACCACTGTAAGAGTTCACACAACTTAGTCAACTATGCTAGAGCCCATAATAGCTTGCGGCTGCACACGGAAGTTTCTAGCATGAATAATCTTATGATCCCTTTGAACCTGGGTGGCGGTCCAAAAAGAAAAACAGGCAATCCTGGAATACCCAGGTACCTCAATCCACCCAGATGTGAGTTTTAGTTGCCACCTTAAGTAAACCATCAATTAACAATCTCACATCTGTCATGGAAATCTCTCAAACCCAATCCACGTCTACGAGCATAGCATGGCAATATAATAGCAACGTAGAAGTAACTCCCAAGGGTTTGATAAAAGAACAGGTAATAGGTACTACCTCAACTACTTCCCAATACCCACAATTTAATTAGATCCTAATCATGCAAGTGTTTGAGGAATAGAACCAATGCAATAAAACTAGGTATGGAAGGTATATGATCAAAGTGTTACTTGCCTTGCTGATGATCCGCAAAACCTAGCGATTCGAAGTAACAAGCGGCACACTCCGGGTACTCTATCGCAAACAAGCAAGCAAACAATAAGTACTCATCTAATGCACAGGTAAAACTCGAATGAAAGATCCAACCAGAAAGTTCAACTTAAGAACTCCGGTTTGCAAAAAGAATCAACTCGAAAGAAGCAACGAAAGTCAAACGACGAAAGAAAGAAGCTTCGTTTACTAATCTGGATCTAGGTCAAATTTTACAGTAGCAAAAACTTGTTTGAGTAGGTTAAACGGAAAGAGAATTTCGAGACGAAACTCTAGGCGCTTGAATCGCCTGATTCCGATAAACGAGCGAGAAGTTAAACAGAAACGAAGATTCGATCAGAAATCAAATCTGAGATAATCGCCGAAAAATCTGACGAAAAAGAAAAACGGATGAACGGTTAAAGAACGGACGTTCGTTAACAGAGAAAAACCGACGAACGCGTTCGTTAAAACGAACGGTTCGGTGAACGGTCGCAAAATAATAAAACCGAAAAAAAACCGATCTAGGGTTTTTTTTAACAAAAACCGGCAAACCGAACGGCATCGAGG
>NC_057814.1:508052749-508070624 GCF_018294505.1 Triticum aestivum
CGGGGGTATATAAAGGGGGGGCTCCGGAGGTGACTTGGGGGAGGGGGCGGCCGAGCGGGAGGCGGCTCCCGTCTCCATGGCGGACATGGCGGCGGCGGCGTGCTAGAGAAGGAGAGGGGCGCGGGCGGCTGGGCCTCGGCTGGGCTTCGGCCCGGCGGGCGCGCGCAGTTTTTTTTAAACGTTCCACGGAAAATAATTCGTAGAAAAATAAATAAAAGTCCAAAAAATATAAAATAAATTTCCCCGTCTAGTTAGAAAATCTAGAATAGGGTGAACATTTTTTTAACACAAAATAAATATTTTGAAAACATGCAATATTTTTAATGCAATAAAAATTGCAAATAAAATCCAAATAAATTCCAATAAATGATTTTAACATTTTACCTCCAGTATTTCAATTGTTTTGGAGAAGTCATATTTTCTCCTCTCATTTATTTTTAAAATGAAATATTTTTCCGGAGAGAAAATAATTAAAACCAAAATCCTCGTCTTATTATTTGATGAAAATCAAATATGAAAATTCGAGAAAATCCCCAACTCTCTCCGAGGGTTCCTTAGTTGCTTAGGATTTATCGAGGATTTGTCAAAATGCGATAAAATATGATATGCAATGATGATCTATGTATAACATACCAAATTGAAAATTTGGGATGTTAAAGGATAGCGGGACGCCCCCGAAGGCCCCTTCCCCCAAATATGTGAATAACAGCAAGGTTTCATCCCAGAAGGACCAAGCCAAGGAGGGGGGGGGGAAGATCGTGAAGGCGGCAACTGGAGGTCAAACTTTAGGGGCCGGAGACATGGGGGAGAAGATTCCCATAGGAGTCGACGGCGGGGGCCATCTTGAATTCGGCTCCCGGCCGGACGCAATTCCGGAGACCAATACGGCCCCAGAATTAAGCAGGCGGCCTCCCTCAGCTGGAGGGAGTGTGCCTGTTCCACTGGCCACCGCTGTCCAACCAGAGGTGCCGGACGCTTGGTTGGCGGCGTTGAAGAGCGCCTCCGTCGTCGGTGAACACCGTGCCCTTATGGGTGCGGTGATTGAGAAGATTCAGTCTACTGAGAGTGGGCTGAATGAAGCCTGTATGAGCCTTATAAGAGGCTTTGAGGTATGTTCTATGAGGTTTCGAAGAGTGTCATAGTATGGATAGTAGCCCCTGATACACTGTTCGGTGAAAGAAAGAACCGGACAGAGGATCAAATTTATGTTCGCAGGAAGACTCTATTGATGACATCTATCTCTCTTCTTTTATAAGCAGGCGTCTGTAGCGACTGCTACCTCTCATACTGCGGAGGTCTCTGGACTGAATCAAAGTCTGGAGCGGGCCAAAGAAGAACTTGGCCAGTTGAAAAGGTAGTTAGAAGATAAACAATGTATGCACAAGTCCTGTTCGCATTTATTGCGAATGAATTTCCAGTATGATAAAATATGTTTCATGATTTGCGCTAGGGACGATGACCGAAGTCGAGGCTCTTAAGAAGGCTGTGGCCGAGGCCGAGAAAAAGGCAGCCGCAGAGCAGGCTCTTCATGAGAAGCACGAGGCCAGGGTTATTGAAGCTGAGCAGGAGCTTCAAGAGGCCGTGAAGAAATGCGAGACCTTGGAGCAGAGTTTAACGGAGAAAGAATCTGAACTCACCAGGGCTCATCAGACCGCGCGCGATGCCCAGGGGGAAACCCAAAGCTCCCTGCAGGAGATCCAAGAGGCGAGGAAGATCGCGACGGGTAAGGCTTTTTTCCATGTAAAGCAAGTATTTGAGGAGAAAATCATGTTTCTAATTTTGAATTCGGATTTCTTCAGGGGTATTTGCGGAGCTGCCCCGCAGCATATCGGATGCCGCCCAATTCTACCGAGCCGAAGAAAGGGAAACTGCGGATAAGCTCTTCTGGTCACAGTATCTGGCACCGAATTATCTGGTGCCTTTTGCCGATCAATTGGAACAACTGGTCGAACTGCATAGGGCGGCCGAATTAGCCATGAAAGATTTGATTATCCGGCTATGGCCCGCCGAGCCGATTCCAAGCAGCTACTTCGGGCTCGTGAAGCTGCTTGTAAGTGCCTGCCCTCGACTTGACGTCATCAAGCGGTCGGTCTGTATAGAGGGTGCGCGAATGGCCTTCGCCCGCGCAAAGGTGCATTGGGGGGAGATGGATGCTGAAAAGCTGATGACCGAGGGACCGCTAGAGGGGAAGGAGCACCGCAAGCCCGAATTATATCATGAAAGTGTCCTGAAAGGATCCTACCTTGCGGCGGAGCAATGCACCAAGGACGTTATATTTCCATGAATACAATCATGTTGACCTTTGTAATGTTGAACAAGGTCATTTCTATTATTTATTGCATGTTATATGAAAGTTTATCCTCCTGCGCGGCCGTTTTATATATTAATCCTGAGAGTTGGCCAGTCGTCGGCTTCTGCCCCCATGTAGGAAGTACGAGGGTGTTCGGGATAAACCTGATCATTCTTTATCCCATTTTTGGGTCCTTCGAAGGAGGTCTTCAGCACAACGAACCAGGCAATCGGACTATAGGGCTTTATCACTCTCACTTAGCCATAGGAGCTTTAGAAAAGGAAGGTAGGTGCAGCCCCTGGTGTTCGGAAGACCGCACGAGGGGCTCTATAAGCACCTGATCGGACCAAAAACGATCCATCGCACGCTGCATTGGTTATGGCATTATGCGGGAGAAATCCTTAAAGATTTTACAACCTCTCGAATAGCTGACCAGCTCTCGCTGTATCATGACAGTCAGTTTTTGGCTTTCTCTACTGAGGTGCTCGTCCGGAAGAACCGGGACACAATCGCAGTAGTTCTCCTTGTGCCGCCTTAGCCGATATAGCGGAACGTAAGGCGGCAAAACATGGGAGCCGGGCAAACCCAACATTTGACCCAAGACATGATTCGGAGCTGATGCATATAATGCTATAAATTCGGGGTGCCGAACTTCCATGAAGGTGTTCGCACTTTATTGCCGTATTATGGGTGAAACGAAGCCCCTGGCATATTTAAGGCATATCGCAGCGTACGGATGCCACTTGACAAAAGAATTTCAATAAGAAATAATAGCAGATAAGCGTCATATAAATCCACATGTTGTATTTGAATGGTACGTCGATGCGTATGAGTACAGGTAATGTGATAAAAAAGAGATATGACTGTGGAACGTGCTGAGACCAGGGGGAAAAAGCTGTGTGCGGATCCGGAGTATAGTCGGATGGTCATTGCGGGGAATATCTAAGGATTCCCTTGCGCGTTCGAGCTGCTTCCAAATCGCCAGTCCTGGTCGGCGCAAGGGTGAACCTGCAAAGGGAATGTAAGAAATGTTTGTGTGCCGGAGAGCGGTTGAGCCGCGGTATGCGGCCTGTCCTGGCCTTCGCTGGAGTGTTTAATTGAGCTCTGGACGAGCCGGGCTATCCTGCCGCGAAGTAGTTCGGAGTCCTTTGGCGGTGTCCGGGAGCCTGGCCATCGACTCGAGGTTCGATTGGAAGGTGCCACTCATTGCTTCTGCTGTTAAAGCAGCGGTATACTCCTTGGTGCCGAGGGAAAGTTCGGCCTTGCCATTAACCGTGATGACGCCGCGCGGACCGGGCATCTTGAGCTTACGGTAGGCGTAATGTGGCACCGCGTTGAATCAAGCGAACGCGGTTCGTCCGAGCAGTGCCTGATAATTACTGCGAAGGGGACGATGTCAAAGATTAATTCTTCGGCACGGTAATTGTCTAGTGATCCAAAGACTACCTCAAGGGCGATGGAGCCTGTACAGCTGGCCTCCACACCTGGTATAATACCTCTGAAGGTGGCTTTAGTGGGCTTGATCACTGAATGATCGATGCCCATCTTGCGCACTGTGTCCTGGTAAAGCAGGTTTAGGCTGCTGCCTCCGTCCATAAGGACTCGTGTGAGGTGGAACCCGTGAATTATTGGGTCGAGGACTAGTGCAGCTGGATTGCCCTGATTGGTGTTAACCGGACGATCCGTGCGGTTGAAGGTGATCGGCCCTAGTTTATATTGTGGGACGACTGGTTCTGTTAAGTCAACGTCCCTAAGGGTGCGCATCCGATCCGGGTTGGGAGTGTGTGTGCCATTTACCACGTTCAGTGTTTGGATTTGCGGGGGAAATTTCTTTTGCCCTCCTGTATTTGGTGATCTGGGCTCCTCGTCGCCATCATCGCTTTGTGACCCCTTATCTTTGTTTTTGGCGCTTGACCTGCTGGCTTGTTTGAAGACCCAACATTCTCTGTTGGTATGATTGGCTGGTGTTCCTGGGGTGCCATGAATTTGGCATGGGCGGTCGAGTATGCGGTCCAGACTGGACTGACCCGAATTGTCATTTTTGAGTGGCCCATTCCGCTGACCGGACTTAGAGCCACTAAATCCGGCATTAACTGCCGTATCTTTGGTGTTTTCACCATTTTTGCGGCGCTTGTGTTTGTTACGTCGGGTTTTGCCGTTCCTATCTCTGGCCTCTGATGTGCCAGGGTTGCTTGCTGTGTTGTTGCTACGGGCCAACCAGCTATCTTCGCGCGCAAAAGCGGGTCATGAGTGTCGTGAGGGCTGCCATGGATTTTGGCTTCTCTTGGCCGAGATGTCGGGCAAGCCACTCGTCATGGATGTTATGTTTAAAGGCTGCTAGGGCTTCGGCATCCGGACAATCGACAATTTGGTTCTTTTTAGTTAGGAACTGAGTCCAGAATTTCCTGGCTGACTCTCCGGTCTGTTGTGTTATGTGACTTAAATCGTCAGCATCCGGTGGTCACACATAAGTGCCCTGGAAGTTGTCCAGGAATGCGTCTGCCAGGTTCTCCCAACTTCCGATGGAGTTTGCCGGCAAGCTATTCAGCCAATGCCGAGCCGGCCCTTTGAGTTTTAGCGGGAGATACTTGATGGCGTGTAGATCATCCCCACGGGCCATGTGAATGTGGAGGAAGAAATCCTCTATCCATACCGCGGGGTCTGTAGTGCCATCATATGATTCAATGTTCACGAGTTTAAACCCTTCTGGGAATTCGTGATCCATTACTTTGTCAGTGAAGCAGAGGGGGTGTGCGGCGCCTCTATGCCGGGCTATGTCGCGACGCAGTTCATACAAGTCTTGTCTGCTGTATTCGGCCCTGCCGGATTTGCTTTTAGTATATTCGGCGTGACGGTCGTCGTCACGCGTTGGGGCGCGCCCCTGTGATCCATAGATCGATCGTGCATGTCCTGCTTTGTATTCCAATACGTCTCGCAGGTCCTGCGTGTTACCCCGGGCCTTGGTATTTTTGTTTAACTGGCGACGGGGTGCGGGCTGGACTTCGGCCTGATATGCCGCTTTGTCTCGGCCACGAGGTGGCCGGTCAGCCGCATCATACGCTGGAAGCGTAGGCTTTAATGCTTCCTCCTCTAGTTGGGGTAGCAACCTGTGCTTTGGGTAACTTTTGGTTGGGCGCTCGAGTTCGTATTCCTCGGCCGCCAGGACCTCAGTCCATCTATCCGCTAGCAGATCTTGGTCAGCTTGAAGCTGTTGTTGCTTTTTCTTCAGGCTTTTTGCTGTAGCTATGAGCCGGCGCTTGAAGCGCTCCTGTTCGATGGGATCCTCAGGCACGATAAATTCTTTGTCGCCGAGGCTCACCTCGTCTTTGGAGAGAGGCATGTAATTGCCATCCTATGATTCTCCGTCTGCTGCCTGTTCCTTAGGGCTAGCTTGCCCATGCTCTCGCTCGAAGCCCGGCTAGAGGGGATTGTCTTCGTCTTTGGCACTATCTGCAGCGTTATTTTCTCTTGTGCCGGTATCGCTGCTTTTGCTATGGCGGGGCTTAGAGCGGCGCCGATGATGCCGGTGCTTAGATTGCTTCTTGAGGTGATTATCCTCCGTTGCCTTATTGCCATCGCTTTCTTTGGGGGTGTCCACCATATATGTATCATATGATGAGGTGGCATTCCAGCACCGTGTGGGCGGTGGTTCCTGTTCTTCTCCTGCATCGTCGTCCATACTGTCGATGTCTTCAGAGCCGAAATCGAGCATGTCGGTTAAGTTGTCGATAGTGGCTATTAAGTGGGTGGTGGGTGGGGAACGAATTTCTTCATCGTCCGCTTCCCACTCGAGCCGGACATAGTTCGACCAAGGGCCTTCTGACAAGGAGAGAGACCTTAATGAATTTAGCACGTCGCCCAGGGGCGAGTGCTGAAAGATATCCGTGGAGGAAAACTCCATGATCGGCGCCCAATCAGATTCGATAGGCACGGACGCAGGCGGTTCGGAGCCCGTGGCCGGGGACGAATCCTAGGGTCCGGCAACACAGGTCTCGTAGGAGGTGAAGTCAGTATTCGGCTCTATCGCCGCTGAGTGTGCGGCCTCCGTGGCGGGGTCCATCCACCCATCCTCAGACGGCGCAATCTGCTCCGGATTGAGGGCCGGAGTAGGCACACGTGTGATCTCCCGAACACCGTCCGACGGCAGAGCTAAGTCATGCTCGTCGTGACTGTGCGGCGCACCTGACATGGGCTCGAATACGTCGAAGATCAAGTCTCCGCGGATGTCGGCGGTACAGTTTAAGTTTCCAAACCTGACCTGACGGCCAGGGGCGTAGCTCTCGATCTGCTCTAGATGGCCAAGTGAGTTGGCCCGCAGTACGAAGCCGCCGAATACCCAATTTACTATGTCTCTGTCGTTGACGTTGGTCAAAGAGGCCACGTGGATTGGCCTGGGTCTTCTCCTGGCCTCGCAGTATGTTTTTGTTAGGCGCCTCTATCTGTATGGGGAATTCGCTGCTGAAAGATCCCGCCCAGTGTCCCCTTCCTTCCCCCGCCGCCTTTCGACCAAAGAAAGATCTGTCCAGGGAGAAAAACCTCACCCTGGATCGCATCATTGCCGATGATCGAAGGAGCCATCAAGCCTTTATCGTGACGGCATAGTTGAACTCTCAATCAAAGCACCAATGTCGGTGTCAGAACCGGCGGATCTCGGGTAGGGGGTCCCGAACTATGCGTCTAAGGCGGATGGTAACAGGAGGCGGGGGACACAATGTTTACCCAGGTTCGGGCCCTCTCGATGGAGGTAATACCCTACTTCCTGCTTGATTGATCTTGATGATATGAGTATTACAAGAGTTGATCTACCACGAGATCGTAGAGGCTAAACCCTAGAAGCTAGCCTATGATTATGATTGTTGTTATTGTTGTCCTACGGACTAAACCCTCCGGTTTATATAGACACCGGAGGGGGATAGGGTTACACAGAGTCGGTTACAAGGGAGGAGATCTACATATCCAAATTTCCAAGCTTGCCTTCCACGCAAAGGAGAGTCCCAGCCGGACACGGGACGAAGTCTTCAATCTTGTATCTTCATAGTCCAATAATCCGGCCAGAGTATATAGTCCGGCTGTCCGAGGACCCCCTAATCCAGGACTCCCTCAGGGTGTTTTCGACCGACTGGCTGGTTCCCGAGGTCGAACCATAGGTAGTACGTCTGATACAGTATATTTTTACACGCACATTTTTCGTCCCTGCCGAGACGTGGCACACCCTACCGCGCGGTTTTGGGGTCCTCCCGGGTGGTGCACGCATATTTTCTTCCTTGCCGAGACATGGGAGCCGAAGTACATTAGTGAAGTACGGTGGCTAGCCGAAGCAAGTAAATGAGTCGTCAAATCACGAAAATGAGTCGTCAAATCATGAAAGACCACCTTTCCCGCCGAGTACATTAGTGAAGTACGGTGGCTAGCTAGTTGGGCTAGTGCGACCGATTAACTTGGCCGCCGCCACATTTGTTTTTCACCCCTTTTTTTTATCTCCTTGCCTGCAGGTAAATTTAAATATCCACCGGGGCGTTGCTCTGGTCTTTGTGTGCGGCAGGCGCGGAAGGATTTTTATTTTTTTGATTGACGGGAGCAGGCGAGGCAACAATTAGTCACGATGACTCCACCTGTAAAACCCACTGCTCCCTGATGTGAAAAGTCTACGTCTGGTGTTTTCCCATGGTGAAAACCAAAAGATTCACCCCGCTCCTCGGCTAGCTCCCTCCACCTTCCCGTAGATTGCATTGCCTTTCAGCCGTTTCGCCCCCTTTGCTTCCTCTCCCCATAGCTTCTACCTGGTTCCATGGCGGCGCACCAGATCATGGAGTCTCAGTTGAGGCGCCTGACACAGGAGCTCCAGGCCAAGGATGCGGAGTTCAGGGCCAAGGACTTGGAGCTCCGTGAGCTCAAGGAGGAGAGGATTGCCATGCTCCTCTTTTATGTGCGGGAGTTCACGGAGCTTCAAACCACTTGGTGGACCATGTTGCCACACACGTGTTGCGGCTGCACGATGTCTACCGTCGTGCCAGCGCGACCATGCCGGGCGTCGGGCTAAACCCGTTCAACCACCCCGTCGACTTCAACGAGCTGCGGCTTCCTGACCTGGTCTCCTTCTTCACCTATATCTCTGAGCAGCTGAGCTGTCTCCGCGCGATGGTGGGGGTGGAGCTGGACAAGGAGGGGTTGCGAGATGCCGTCACTGTTGTCGGGCGAATCCTCTCAGGGCTCCGTCACCGGAATATATTCGTTTCACTGGACGTCGTCTTTGACGAGCTGGCTCCCGTCAACCAGGAGCGGGCTCTGCGGGTGGTGGCACCCTGCATCACCAACGTCATGCGGCTCGAGAAGCAGAGGGACTTCGGTGGTATTTAGGGGCCCTCTGCATGGGCATGTCCATGTCTCGGTGCAACATGACCGTTGGATCAAACTCAGACGATGCAGAGCAGTCACTGTAGCACAAAGCGTGTGGGTGTGTTTGGTTGCATTCTCATCTCAATATAGTTGTTCCCTCTTCATGCATGCTCATCTCAGCACCCCTCTTCATGCATGCTCCTAGTTTATTTGTATTAACCTACTAGTGTGGACACATGCACCCTTCATGCACTCTGCCAAACACCCAAAAGTGGGGCGAGAAGGGAACTTTTGCTCCCATCCCATGCACCCTTCATACACCATGCCTAACACCGATTCGTGCTTCATATAGTTCATGTTCCGTGGAGTACTGTAGCACCGTACTCTTCATGTGCTGTAGACCTAGTTCTGTTAACATTGATCTCACCGTTCATTCTCGACCGGACAGTCAAAATAGGGGTACTATGTTACATTACTATTCATACAGTTGACATGCGCACAACATCATTTGTTATCGTCATATCTTACTACACTAGCAACAAGATTATGTAGTACTAACGTATGAACCACTGCAGATGCCTAGTAGTAGGAGCACTGTGTAAGTTCAAGTGGCTAACGTGTTTCACACTCCTCCGTCATAAGAGCGGAAACACTTGTTATAATCATTTTTTTCTACAGAAATAGTGGACACGCTCTACCGTGTGGATCCTCCTCGATGGTCGTCGGGAACCTTGCTACTCACTTTTGCCGACGTGCGGGACAGCCAGCATTGGGGTCCACTAGCCATGCACTAAATTACTCTGTACTGGAGTGCCCAACTGCATGGTAGACTACCCCGATCAAAGCGCCGCAGTAATGCCCAATGAGCCGTCAAATCACAAAACCCCCACCTTTCCAGCAGTAAGTTGGACGGACGAAGCAACCATCATTTCACTCTTCTCCCTCAGCTTCCTCTCTTGAAGAAAACCCCAACTCGCTTCTCCCTCATCTTGTTCCTCATTTCTTCAAGAAAACCCTGACCTGCTTCTGCCATTGTTCTGTTCTCCCAAAGAAGGAAAGGTGAGCGCATCAATGGTGTTGATTCTGGCCCGGTCTGGTCTTGCAACCCCGAAACTGATCCTATAACTCCCTCTTTGTTCTTCTTTTGGGTTTGTGATTATGGTTTCTTTTATTTTATTTCTATTTGCAATTTCTTGATGGACCCTGGAGCACCGGCCGAAGTGATGTCTATGGCTCTGGCTAAAACCGTCGAGGCTCAGGGTATGAAGAAGCGCATGCACCCCGCCGAGACTACCGTAGACAAGCTCAAGGCCATCGCCCTGTCCAAGGCCCCCTCTCCGGGATCCCTCATTAAGCAAGTCCAGGTAATACCTCTTCTTGACGATCTTTTTCTCGATCTTGACTATGTTTTTTCATCTAACACGCAGTACTAGTACTAGTAGTACAACTTTCTGGGTGATCTTGCATGTGATTTTTGTGTGCCAAATGATGATTCTAAATTCCTCTTTTAACCAAAACATGCGAGAGGTTGACACTGATTTCTTATAGATTACTTTCAACTACTTTATGAACATCAATGCTACCTTTGAAGAGAGTATATTAGCCTCAATAACTTGTGTTATGGATATTGAAAGTAATCCCTATCCTCTCATGCCTTTGAAGACATGTTCTAGTGTCTTTGTTCACTCATTTCTGTGTGTATATGTAGTCTTATATGGAGCAAAATATCGAAAATCATCATATATTTATGAACGGAGGTAGTAATAAAATATTTGGTTTCTATTTGAATATTAGAACCAGGTCCGCGGTGGAGATGAAGTTCTCAAAGTCATGCCGTGTGAACTGGAAGACCTGAGGATGACTTCCACTACTAAACTATCCAGGTGTTGTGTCCTTGTCGCCATGTGTCGTGAACTAGTGTTTTCCTGTAGCATTGTTGCTAGGCGTGTTCTCGAGGGTGTACTTCACCACAACAATTTCTTGGCTGTGCCTTCGATTATGAAGGGTGTGGTTCATGTAAAGCTTCCCGACAAATCTGATGCGGATTGTCTTCATCGTCATGTTTATGAGTGGAAAGACCACTCCGTTAGGTTCTCCAAGGTTGACGATATGGTGCTGGTAGACATCTCTCACGGAGTCCATGGCCTACTCAATTATGCGGGGTACATCACGTAGGTCAGTGGCAAGAAATAGTCTGCAGAGTTTAATTAGTGCAACTTTGCTTGTCTGTAGTAAGTACTATTGTTTAGTACTTGATTTTTGTGTGTGTGAACACTGTATTGTTTAGTACTGCCACTTTTGTTGTGTGGTGAGTCATGAGAACAGTCTATGTTAATGCCTGTCCACTCAATTCAGTCTGTATATTTTGAAGTATCCAGATCATCTTTTTTGTGAGGATGGTTTATCAATCATGATTACACTCCAATATCTGTCTGCATTGCAGGGTTTATCGCACCCACCAGGGAATTCCAGTCCCATGGATGTTAGGTCCATATGATTTGTCACGACCTTTGGATTGTCCTGCTTGTGGGAGCAAGCGGGGGCCCTGCATGCCACGCATAATTGGACGATCAATCTTCTGTTTAGACCTTGAACATAGTGATTTCCTGGCAAGGATTCACTCATGTCACATCAAGTAAATCTTATTGATTTACTGTCTAAATCTTATTGATTTAATGTCATGTTTTCTTACTTTTGCTGCAGTTTTACGATGCAGGTTTTGCCATGTGACATTCGTCACAGAATAAACAGTTTGGTTTTGCCATGTGACATTCGTCACAGAATAAACCGTCAGTAACGAAGGCATTGTCCATCACTTATATTACTGGACACAATTGGATTAGTTTGTTGTCTGAGTACAACCTGAAGCCCTATGATGAACTGAGGTTTTGGTTTAACAAACACGCCATAATTAGTCCTTCTCGCGTTTAAAAGAAAAAGACTAGATCAAGGTCACGGAGCCTAGTCAAGTTAGAAAGCTGATGATAGCAGACCAGAGATGATCCCTGCTGTCTTGCACATCGATGCCACCTTTAGCAACGGATCGAGCACCGGCACCTTATCCGACGGCACTTGCTCTAGCACTGACAGCGGCAGCAGCTTAGTCTAATCCACCTAAGGATTGGGCACCGACCACGTCAGCAGATCAGGCTGATCTACCGGAGGATCGGGCATCGACACCGACACCTGCGTCGACACCGGCACCAGCTCCACAAGGAGCACCATCTCCGGCAGCAGCAGCAGCACTACCAGTCGCAACGGAACGGGCACTAGCAACGGCTCCGACACCTGCACCAACACTTGAAGTTGCACTTGCATCTGCTCCGGCCCGTGCAGCGGCAACGGAACTAGCAGTTGCACCGGCAACATACTAGGTTGCAGTTCGCACTTCATATACCAAAATCCTTACAGAAACCAACATCTCCACCTTCTTGGTAAGCATTGGCCGCCCAAGTGGTTCGTTCTTTTTTCTTTCCTTATTGTTTCACATGATTCACTGTGTTGATCTAACTATTTGTGTATGTCTTCTTGTTTGCAAACAGAGAATTCCTAGAGCAACGAGGGAGTCGTTCAACAATCCGGGCGACCGTGGCCAAGTTTCTCTTACCATGCGCAACCTTGGTGTGAATGAACCTGCTCAATATACCATAAGTACAAAGGATGGTCGCATGATGATTGATGCTAAAGGATGGTCAAGGTTCAAATCTAAATCATATCTTGCGGTAGGGGATGATGTCAAAATTGAACTTTCTCGGCAAGGAGAGCTGGTCCAAATCAACTTTGAAATTCTTAAGTAGCAGCACGCAACTGCCGAACGGATCTATCCTGCGAGAGATTTTGATGTAATAATATGGCATGGTGAAACAAGTGTCCTGTGTGTATAAGTACTACGACAACATTATTTATCATGTAGGATATCGTTGATAGAATTGCAACTCTGATTGCTGGTTAGAACTGTCGTTCGATTTCATTCTAATAGCTGCCGTGTTTTATTCAATTTTCTGTATTCGCCTTGCGACAAGATCTAAAACCAGCGCTGTACCGATCGCTTGCAATATGAAATGCGCTGAGGTAGAACACATGGGCCCCCAAACATGCAGGCCCACCGGCCTGTGGCCCAAAGTAACCGTGATCCTGTCTGAGTATTATATTCTCAACTGAACCCCCATATTATGTTATATATATTCCCCTTGATTTTTCTTACGTATAAAGTTGTGATATAAAAGATTTTTATATTTCTTTACAGAGGGAGTATCTTTCTGTCAAAAATATATTTATGTGTAACTAGTTACCCCTGCCTTTCTACTTCCTTTCGCTGATATGTGGGGCATCCGGCAACGGGGTCCACGTGCCATGCACCAAATTAGAGGGCACAATTGCATGGTAGACTGACCCTGGTCGTAGTGCCGCAGTAATGCCCAATGAGCCGTCAAATCACAAAAACCCCCACCTTTCCAGCTTTAGCAGTAAGCTGGACGGGCGAAGCAAAAAATTTCACTGGGCCTGAATCCCCTTCTCCCTCATCTCCTTGTTCAGAGAAAAGCCCCTCTCTCACTGGGCCTGAATCCCCTTCTCCCTCATCTGCTTGTTCAGATAAAACCCCCTCTCAGCGATTGCATAGGGTTTTCTCATGGAGAACCAGGTACGAATTCTTCATCCATCCCCGATAAATCCAAGTCCCTTGGTCGCGGGTAATCCTAGGATGGCAACCACCGTCGTTGATGCATTTTTCTTCCTACTGAATCTAGTGTGTTTCATTTGCAGTGCCCAAAGTGCGAGGACCCTACAGGTTTCTGCACCCTTGGCGAGACGCCACACTTGTTCCTTCTCATCCTAACACAAGATTTTAAAACGCTCACAGTATGGTCCTAGAATCCTCTTTTCTACCCGGGAGGGTGGGGGTTTTTGAACATGCTGTCGACTAATTTGGAAATTTGGATTGCTATATTTGGATAAAAGGTACTAGTACCATGGTCAACACTGACGTGAAGGAGGAAATTATATCTAGATTTGGATAGCGAATACATTGTGTTCTCATATTATTTTTCCTGTAGTGCATTCCTTGCTCTGCCAGAACACATGTACTCAAGATGGTCGGCCTTGCCATAACTGAATACACCAGTTTAATGGTCACATTGAAGACAAGCCATAGATATAAGTTCCGTGTTGGGTTCATGAACCAAGAAGATCGCTGCTTTTTTATGGCTGAACTTGGATAAACTTTCTCAAGTGTTACAGACTGAAAGTTGGCGCACGAATATTGATGGAATTAGCAGAACCTGGTCTCATCTTCACTGTGATCTTCCACCCCGACGTCGTTCTAGTACTTCATCCATGTTAGTTTTGTATCCGGTTCTTGATTGTTGCCTCGATTACTTCTTAATCCACCCATTCTGTCTAACTAATCACAATTTAACTTCAGAAGTAGCAACGATTTGTGATTCCCTTCTCTCACGAAGATGCTACTTCTAACTAATATTTCTTATAATTGGTGGCACATGTAGGTTATTTCAGAGTTAAGCACGCTACTCGTTTGTTATTCTATAAGAACTCGACTGTTACTGATGGCACTAAAGTTGACTGGGACGACATCCACAACTTCCTACACTTTATTGATCATCTTGAGGTCCTCGTGGGGCGTTTCAAATGTGGAAGGCCACGTGGGATATGTGTGCCACTGCTGCACACGTTGAACAGGTCCAACTGTGTCGAGAAACTTATGGTACAAGCTGTTTTCTGTTATATATGTTGTTCGTAAACTCTTTCTTATACACATTTTTACAGCTGTGATCTTCTTGAAATAGAAACTACCCAGTTCTATTGTTCCTATGCAGATGCCTGACCATGGTCGGGTCAGACTTGCGCTTGGTCACAAGATGATATTTATGTCGACCTACTCCATTCCGCTTGGAGGTGAAAAGATACTTATTCATGGGTGGTCTCAAATAATGAAGGCCCGTCCATCTTGGAGAATAGGACAGAAGGTTATGCTCATGCTTTTCCATGGCTCTAAAGCAAATATCCTGTTTATTGACCACATTGCGAGATGAAGCCGCTTTTAGAAGGTTGCGGATGCGCGGGTAGGTGCCTGGGCCTGTCATGGGGCTTGGTGGCCTCACCCTTGGTTAACTGTAGGCAAAGTAGCACTGTTCGAGGCGTGCTTTGTACCGTTGAACCTGTATAAGTACTCATACTCTTTCAGCTATGGTTGTTAAGTGCCCCTGCTGGTTTCAGTTAAGGTTGTTAAGTACTCCTGCTGCTTTTACAGTCCATCGTGTTTCTTCAGACCTGTCTTCCTCCAGCCGCCAAAACCAAACCAGCGCCGGCGGGGCCGCCTGCTTCCGCCTCCCACGGCTGGCTGCGCCTCAGTGCACGCATCGCCGCCCCACCATCTCCTAGATCGTTAACGCCGACGTCCGAGGCCTCACCGTCGTCCTTCGCGCGCTTTAGTGCGATCGCCGCGGCACCGTCGTCCTCTGCGCGCTTTGATGCGCTCGCCGCGGCGCCGCCCTGAAAAAACAAGAGGAATCGGGAGAGGACTGTACATGGAGAGGATGACAGTAGGGGCACACCAAGTCCATGGCCGTACGCAAGGAAGTTCCTCATTTTTTTCTTATATATACTCCATTGTCAGCGTATAGAAAAAGGAAATGCTTCCTCCTAGTAGTTTCCTGACATCTGGGAACCATGACATTGTCAGCGTATATAGACAATAGACAAGAGAACAACACAAGATTGGCTGACACCTGGGACGTAGCTGCTCGAGCAATTTTTTTGTTATTGTTGAGACGGAGCAGGGTATCAACTGGGCTGTGGCGCGTCTAGCCCAGGCTTATATTTTACGTTCACCACATGACCAGCCCAACTATTTTTTCTTTGTTAAAATGAGCCCAGTTTATTTTTTCTGAAGAATACCCAATCCAGGCCTACTTATTTTTCTACGCCCTGATGGGCTCCAACTCTTTCAAGACGGCTGCAAATCTTGAAAGTAATATGAAATGGGCTATAAATATAGAAAACAGATGACAAATTGGCAATTACTTTAAAATTTTTGATTTTTTTTTCACATTTTCAGATTACAATTTCACTGGGCTTTAACCTAATTTAAATATATCTTCAAAGTACATTAAATCTGGCTCGACATTTCGGTATTAAAAATAGTTTGGACCCCACCGAAATACTCGAAATTTCGTTTAAATGTTTAACCCCGGCCTTGGCCAACAAAAAAACGGACTGCAATAAATTGCATAAGAAGTTGCAATGAGCTGTAAATTATTAAAAAACAGGGAATGGTCTGACTTGTGGGCCTATTAAGTTGATGTCTATGCAAGATTTTTTTACTGATTATATACGTCAACAAACGATTCTAGCAGACGTAACCGTTGGATGTCAATCCAACGGCCGTCGTGCTTCTTAATCTCTGATCTTCTTGCTCCAGCCGCCAAATCCAGCGCCGGCGGGACCGCCTGCTCCCGCCTCCCGTGGCCGGCTGTGCTGCCGCGCAGGCCTCACCGCCCCTACGACTCCCACCGCTGGCCAGGCCATCCCTCTACTCACCCACATCCCTCCACTTCTGTGGCTTCGCCGCCTTCGGGTCATTCCCTTCCTGGGTCTCGCCGTCGTCCATCGCACTGATGTTCTCAGCACTGGGTAGTCAACTTTGTAAACAAACAACAACATCGGAAGAGGGATGTACATGGAGAGGCTGATAGTTGGGACCCAGATGGTAAATGGCCGCACGCAAGCAAGTACCTCCTTATTACGCCAAAAAGAATGAATCCTCCCAGTGACAGCTGGGACCCACCAGCTATATCTTGGCACGGAAGGAAGTGCCTCCTTATTAAGTGAAAATAACGAGTGCTCCCCATGACAGCTGGGGCCCACTAGATTTGGAGGCTGACTTGTGGCCCTACTAAGTTGACGCGTACGGAGGGCTTTGTCAACTTAGTCAGCAAACGATTCTATCACCAGTGTCCGTTGGATTGTTAACATCCAACGGTCGTCCTGCTTCTTCAACCTCTGATTTTCTTGCTCCAGCTGTCCGAACCACCACGTGCTCCTGCCTCCCGGAGCTGGTTGTGCTGCCGCGGAGACCTCACCGCCCCCTACTACTCCCGCCGCTGGCCAGGCCATCCCTCTACTCACCCACACTCCCTGTTATTCTGCGGCGACGACAGCCTCACACTGTAGTCAAACCAGTCAACCCTCGTACTACCCTTCGCATGTTCCCAGGCTCCGCGTCATTCCCTGCCTCACCGTCGTCAATCGCCTGGTGCTGTCCGCACAACGTGGCCAACGAACGACAGCCATCGTAAGAGGACTATACGCGGTGAGGCTGACAGATGGACCCACCAGCTACATCTTCGCATGCAAGGAAGTGCCTCCTTATTACGCGCAAAAAAAGATCGCGCGCAAGAAGTGAGTCCTTATCCTCCCTGACCGTCGGGACCCACCCGGTCGAAGCTACATAGCGTTGTCATTTTGGTCGCAAACGTGTATGTACAACACACTGGTCCATCGGTCTTTCTACCACGATGAACCGTGGCCCAGTAAGGAGCGGTAGCTGTTCAGGCAGTCCCGTCTATATCATGTACACGTATGTACGTACATACGGGCGGGGTCTCGAACGCCTACTCGCGCATACGTACGGCCAGAGCTCATGTACATGGAGAGGCAGCGGAGAGCAGCACGGCGCCCTGTTCATCGGCAGCCAACACTACAAAAAAAAGACACATCCGTGACATTTTGGGCCGAACGAATTTTTTTCCCGTCATGCTTATGACACTTCTATGACGATAATTGTAACAAAACCCGGTATCATCGTAGATGTGGTGGGCTCCTACTTCTATGACAAAAACTCATGACAGAAAATGGGCTTTTCGTCCTGAGCGGGCCGAAGACGCAACTGCATGACATTCTTTGGGCCGTCCATGACGGAAAAAACCGTGGTAGAAGCGAGGGTGAGGAAAATATCGGGGAGTTCCTAGTTACGGTGGGTGGTTGGGGTCGAGCGATGCACAGAGGTTTGCATGTTTCTCTCGTACACGTACACGCGTGTGTACGAGGCGTTGTGCTCTAACTAAACCCGAGCGAGGCGTTGGGCTCTAACTGAACTCGAGCGATTGCACTAGCTACGTTACTGAACCCCGACCGATCCCTTGCTGTTAACTGAACCCGAGTGATTCCTTCGCTACTGCTGCTAACTGAAGCCGATCGAACCCTGCTGCCTCGTTCCCTTGATTAACAGTG
>NC_057814.1:508071028-508106579 GCF_018294505.1 Triticum aestivum
TGGAGGGCTGGTTGAACAGAAGCCGGTGGAGGGCTGGATGAACAATAGCCCGTGGAGGGGTGGTTGAACAGGACCCCGTGTAGAGGGCTGGTTGAATAGTAGCTGGTGGAGGAGCGGTGGAGGCTGGATGAACATGAGCCCGTGGATGAACAGTCGCAGGTGGAGGCAGGAGGAGGTCGACAGTGGATGAACAGTAGCCCGTGGAGGCTGGAGGAGGTCGACGGTGGAGATGAACAGTATCCCGTGGAGTCCCGTTTTTGTGGTACACCTCATCCCTCCCGATGAATAGGACCCCCGTTTCGACCGTAGCGCTCCAACAAGTCCGTTTCTTTGTTTTGCGGTACGCCACATCCCTCCTGATCAACAAGACCCCGTTTCGACCGTTGGAGGTCCAAGAGAAGTCCGTTTCCTCTGTTTTGCGGTACCCCAGACCCCTCCCGATGATCAGGATCCCGTTTCGACCGTGGCCGGTCGAACACCAGGCCTCATTTCGATCAGCTCTTTCGTCCAAGCCGGTTGACTCCCGATGAACACGACGACGATCCAATTTCTCCGTTCCGACCCAGCCATGTACACGAGCTCTGGCCATACATATGCACGAGTAGGCGTTCGAGACCCCGCCCGTATGTACGTACGTGGCCGTATTTACTTTTTGCACCCTGGCTGTACGTATGTGTACATGCTACGTGCGCGCCTCTACTACGACACATGCCATTCCTTACTCGGCCACGGTTCATCGCTGCAGCCTGCAGACAGACCGATCGACCAGTATGTACGTACACGTTCGCGACCAGAATGACAACGCTACGTACACTTCAGCCAGCTGGGTCCCGACTGTCAGGCACTTCCTTGCGTGCAAAGATGTAGCTGGTGGGTCCCAGCAGTCAGGGGAAACGTTTTTTTTCATGAAATACGATGGCCCGTCCGGCAGGTCCCTACTGTTAGGTGGAGGAATCATTATTTTCCGCGTAATAAGGAGGCACTTCCTTGCTGTGGCTGTGGACCCAGCTATCAGCCTCTCCACGTACAGTACTCATCCGATGGAAGTCGTTCCTTCACCACATTGACCACACCGCGCCGAGAGCACCAGGGCGGTGGACGACGGCGAGGCCGAGGAAGGGGATGACACGAAGCCAGGGAAGACGCGGCAGTGGAAGCCCACGCGAAGAGGCGTACGAGGGTTCACTGGTTCGGCTGCGGTGTGAGGCTGCCATCGCCGCAGAATAACAGGGGGTGTGGGTGAGTAGAGGGATGGCCTGGCCAGCGGTGGGAGTAGTAGGGGGTGGTGAGGCCTCCGTGGCATCACAGCCGGCCACGGGAGGCAGGAGCACGCGGCACGACCGGCGCTGGTTTGGGCGGCTAGAGCAAGAAGACCAGAGGTTGAAGAAGCACTACGGCCGTTGGATGGACATCGTACGGTCGCTGGAGCTAGAATCGTTCATATTGACTAAGTTGATAAAGCCCTCCATCCCCGTCAACTTAGTAGGCCCACAAGTCAGCCTCCCACTATGCTGGGTCCCAGCTTGCAGGGGGAGTATTCATTTTTTTTGTGCGTAATAAGGAGGCACTTCCTTGCGTGCGAAGATATAGCTGGTGTGTCCGACCGGTCAAGGGGGAACTTTTTTTTGCGAAATACAGAGGCCTTTCCGGTGGGTCCCAGCTGTCAGGTGGAGGAATCATTATTTTGCGCGTAATAAGGAGGCATTTCCTTACATGCGGCCATGGAACCAGCTGTCAGCCTCTCCACATACAGTCCAGTTCCGATGGATGCCATTCGTTGACCACGCCGCGCCGAGAGCAACAGGGAGGGAACGACACGGAGCCAGGGAAGACTCGGCAGTTGTTTCCCACGCGGAGGGGAGTACGAGCGTTTACTGGTTCGTCTGCCGTCGTCGGAGAATAATAGCAGGTGTGGGTGAGTAGAGGAATGGCTAGGCTAGCGATGGGAGTACGATGGGGCGGTGAAGCCTACGCGGCAGCACAGCCGGCCGCGGGAGGAGGGAGCAGGCAGTCGCGCTGGCGCTTGTTTGAGCGGCTGGAGCAGGAAGAGCAGAGATTGAAGAAGCACGGCGGCCGTTGGATGGACATCCAACAGTCACTGCTCTCGTGTGTTGACTAAGTTGACACGGCGGTGCGTGTGCGTCAACCTTTTTTTTAGGAAATCATATGCGTCAACCTGTAGTAGGCGCACAAGTCAGCCTCAAATCTGTGGAAAACAGCATACAGTCCATCTGCCATTATTTCTCATAATTTACAGCCCATTTGCTAATTTTGAAGAATTTTTTGGAGCCCATCTTCTTTTTGTTAGCATTACACCCCATATTGTGGCCACGGTTAAAAATTATACGAAATTTTGCATATTTCGGTGCGGTCAACTGTTTTTAATCCTGAAATATCGAGTCACATTCAAACTATTTTGAAAATTAATTTATGTAAATATAAAATCCAAATAATTGTCCACGCATAAAAATCAATGGAATTTAAAATATTGTAATGAAAAAAAATTGAAACTAATTCCCGGTTTGATGTGTTTTAAAAATGTACAACCCATTTCTGGGCAAACCGAATGAAACTATCCTCGCCTTGAAAGATTTGCAGCTCAGCAGGGCTGATAAAGCAAGTAGGCCTCGTTTGGGCATTTCTTAAAGAAAATAGAACTGGGCTAGACATTTCCAGCAAGAAAAAAACACAAATGGGCTCATGATGTGGTAAACATAAATAAAACCCTGGCTAGACGGGCCACAACCCCCGCACAGCTCCATTGTTACCCTGATCCGTCGCTAAAACTGGTATAAATAACAACTACTTGTTCCTCAAAAAATAATTAAATAACAACTGCGCGACCTGCTCGGTCCCTGGTGTCACCGCTCGTTGTGTAATTCTCTCATTTATTGACTACGTTGACAATGGCGTGAGCCCCAGATGTCCAACCATTAGGAGGAACCATTTTTTGGGCTTGTAATAACGAGGCACTTGCTTGCGTACTACCATGACACTGGTGGGTCCCTACTATCATCCTCTCCACGTACATTCATCTCCTTGTTTCTCTCGGTTGTTGACGACGTTGACAACACAAGAGGGCGGCGCACCGTGCACAACGAGCGAACCAAGGCGGAGGACGACGACGAGGCCTCGGACGGAACCAACAGGAGCCGTGGAAGATGCGCCAGTCCAGTCGCAGGCGGAGGGGAGTACGAGGGTTGACTAGTTCGGATGCGGGTGCGTGTTGGGGCTGACATCGCCGGAGAATAAAAGGACGTGTGGGGGAATAGAGGGAGGGACTGGCCAATGTTGGAGGGTATGGTAGGGTGGCGGAGGAGCAGCCAACCATGGGAGGCGGGAGCAGGCGGAGCCGACGGGGTGGTTTGGTTTGGGCGGCTGGAGGAAGAAGACAAGAGATAGAAGATACACGACAGATGTTGGATGTCAATCCAACGACTGGTAGGCAGAATCGTTTGTTGACTAGCTAGTAAGTCGACACCACCTTGGATAGGCTATTTCCTCGTGGGTCCCAAATGTCAGAATCCAAATCTGTCACGGTCATGCATCCTTTCCTATGAAAATTTACAGCCCATTTGGTGTGCTAGTTCAAAATAAGTTTGTGGGTGCTGGTGGGGGCTAATCACTTGGTTCTGTAATGCACAGTTAGCTCAAGCAGCCGACGAGAGTGATGTTATTTCCCTTGGTTGGGAATTGTTACAATATTTCACTCTAAATTAAACGAATGGCAAGCCATTTGCCTTGTTTTAGAGAAAATATGACAGTCACAGCTGAGTTGAAAAGGGCAAGAACATCTAACTCCAGCTTACAAACTGTAATAAAGCACGAGGGTTAATTGTCCATCAGGTTTAGACAAAACCCAGGTTGAAAAGGGCAACAACATCTAACTCTAGCACTGTTTTTGGCAGTCACAGTCAAATGGATCGGTCAGGTCCATAGAATGAACATCATGGGTCGTAATATTTACTGGAGTATGACCACAATATGTTGTAAATAGAAGCCCGACACGTCCAGAAGCTCTTTTGTCCACCTGAAACTCCTTTTTTTGCTCTTCGACATACCCATCCATCCAAACCATGCTGCTGATAAACTTAAGCCTGATGGACAATAGTAACCTCGCATTCAGCAGGAAGAATGTGACAAATCTTTTGTTTGCATGGTTGGCTACATATCATTCTAGCGTTATTTTCTTCCATTGAATGTCATGAGAAGTGAGAAAATCCCGGTGCTTACGAATCCACCGATTGGTTATAAATTTCTTACCCCATCCTGTTGCCTAAATAGACATGAAGATTGAAAACAGTTAAGGTCTAAAAAAAGAGTGTCGAAAGAGCAACAGTTGAACGGTTAATTGTAGTACACTATATGCGGGCTTCCAATGTGCCTGAAATTATCACCTTTATATACAACTTCTCCAGACATGGAAAGCATTGCAGCAAGCCAATAATCTTGTTCAGATCAATACTATTCATTTGGATATATAAGATCTTGACAGAATCCAGCACCATTGATAGGCTATCCATGGAGAAACTCTTCATTGAGCATAGAACATAATATTAGTACAAAATGTGTACTTCAAGATGATATATAACTTATGCGTAGAAATTTAAAATGCAGCTTATGGTTACAAGTGTAGATCATAATATAAAGTACCTGAAGAGCTGTGGAGCCAAACACCATCTTGAAATGAGCACAAAGATCATGTATTACACCCAAGGTCTCCAGTTTAGGCGCATAGAGGACTGTTATTTACGACAGTGAATAACTAGAATCATGGATCAACCTTTGAAGTGAAGGGGCATCTTGGATGATGAGCTGCCTTCCGTCAAAAGAAATTCCAATTCTTACAAGGCTAGGCGACTTTATTTGGAGATAAACGATTCTAACTATGAAAACAAGCACCAAGTACTCCAGGGCAGGGCAACTGGAGTGGATGATGCTGTGCAATGAGGCCTCCGATATACGAACCCGCACAAGTGAAAGTCTTGAGAAATGGGAGTCGAAGGTTTAGTACCAGATTGTCTGGAAGGTAGCACAGCGCAAAGGTGGCGGTGTCGAGAGAGGAGGAAAACCGCGAGATGGACATCGGTGCTGAGGGCACAAGTACATGGTGTTCGATATCTGGTAGGAGATTTCCAGGGGAATAGTAGAACTCAAGTAGCTGTAGTTCTGTGAATTCAGGGGATTTTAGCCAGGTGTCTACCGTGCAGGGCATGGTATGCTTGCTCAGGTAGCATGACGGGATGCAGAGGCTTTGGACGGAGCCCTGATGGGAGGAGATGATGGCTCTGGGGATTTCAAAATCATTGAAGAGAGATAGCTGACGACGGTCGACATTAAGGGGCACGGCGTGCCATAGAGGGCGCCACCAAATTGAGAGAACTTGGGTGCGGCAGCAATCCTTGGTGGGGAGCAGCGAGAAGATCTCCCCAAGGATGGCGTCCGGGAGATCGCTGATGCGGTCCACCTGAGATTCTACAGGTTCCTGGGATCCGGTGGGGGTGGGGTCGCCGCTTCTCCCCGTGTTGCCGGGTGCGGGATCTACAATAGGCGTCGCCGCTGGCGGGATCCTCATCTTCTTGGCACTGGGGTCAGCCAACTCCATTTTCCTCGAGGGCGTCGCATCACGCTCATGGATTTGAGCAGAGTAACGAATGACGAGCCTAGTTATAGTGCGAGTGAAGAAGAAGGGGAGCTGGGGTTTTTATGTAGTACTGAGGAAGAAGGGGAGCTGGGGTTCTCTGTAGGAGTGAGGTGAGGAATTTGGGGGTACGAGTGGAGCGAGCTACGTGAGGTGGGTGGGAGTGAGGAGGAAGAAGAGCACACAAGTTTTTTTGGGGGGCGGTGTGCTGGGTGTGGGTAGCGCCTTTCATTAAGTAAATATATGGGCTTTTGAATTGATTTTTTTATTTACTAGGATGGATGGGCTGTTTTGTCTTGGACCAAGAGAAACAATTACTACTAGTACAGTGGAGACACTCTACAGCTACCAGAAAAACAATTACTACTAGTACAGTAGATACACTACCGCTTTTGGCTCCTCCTAGGTCATCGAAACGTCTCCCTCTACTGAATGTCGTTTTACTTTTGTTCACCGACAGGCAGGCCATGCAGCGCGCGGGCCCAAATGCCATCCACCAAATTAGAAGGCAGTATGCGGGCGGAGAGTCACCCCGGTCGTAGCGCGGTAGTAACGAGACGTCGTATCACAAAACCCCACCTCCCTGCAGTCTTAAGTTTGACGGACGAAGCAACCATCATTTCACTCCTCGCTGAATCCCCTTCTCCCTCACCATCTTCAAGAAAGCCAACACTCGCATCTGCCACTGTTCTTCTCTCCCAACAAAGGGAAGGTAAGTGGATCCATGATGTTGGTATATTTTCGTTCAGAGAAAAAAAAGAACTTTTGCAAAGCAGTAACCGATCCTCACTCTCTTTTTTGTTTTGGTGTCATTGCGATTGTGTTTTCCTTTCGGTGGTCTCCTAGTATTCGTCAGTTTCATGATGGACGAAGGAGAACCATGAAAAGATCTGCCAATGTTGGAGCAGACGCGGGAAGCTGATCCCCACGAGACAGAGAGCTCCAAGAAGATGGAGGCAGCCACCGAGCCGACCCCAGATACGCTCACGGCCACTACTGAGATTGTCAACGCCCGTTTGAGGTTACAGCCCCCGTGGCCCTGCAGGAGTAGTTTTCCCCCTTCGAGGATGTGTCCCCCCCGCTGAGCTGCCCAAGGTGATTTTCTTCTTTGCCGATCTTGATTGTGGTTTTTCATCTAAGTATGTGGTGATGAATAATGCAAAATTCTATTAGGTTCGATGCCATGCTATACATAGTGGTTTAAATAACTTGTGTTTCTTATACTGGAAAGTAATTCAGAATTTGTTTCTGTTTCAATTAGAGCCCTGATGCAGAAAAGGATTGTGTGGTTGTACATGTCACTCGCTATGAGGCGGATGACCTGAATATATGCACTAGGAAAACAGAGTTCTTAGGCTGTTGGATCCTGGAAGCCATTTGCGCTTATACCGATGTCGAGTTGTATTCTATCCTCACTGTTGTCAGGCGTGTTGTCCAAGGTGTACTGAAGCACAAGAAGTTCAAAGCTACTCCTTCGTTTGTGAGGCATACTGTTCTTGTCAAGCTTACACAAGAAGATGACGTGGCATGCCTCCACAAACAAGTTTATGAGTGGCAATGCCACAAGGTTATCTTCATGAAGGTTCAGAGGATTGAGCTGCTGCCGGACGTCCTCGATGATGTTCATGGCAAGGTCCGCCTTGTGTCCAACCCAAATTAGATCAAGTCACGAAATAGTTGCGCCAGCTAGTGTTTAATAGTAGTTTGGATTGTGTCTAATTATACGAACCTTGCCTATGGTCGAGCCCTCTGGGGCTAGTACTCTGTTTGAATCCGTCTATGGGAATTGCTGCTACTTTTGTGTGCCCGTGAATCATGTGAGAACCATTGTAATTGTTGCCGAAACAGATGCGTCCTCACTAGTTTTTTCATGAATATGGCATGGTAAGACATAAGTTGTCACGGTTTATCATACGAGCAGTGTGTGTTTGATGAAATAGAGTACTCATTCGAGAACTGTGCACCGACGTATACATAAGTACTTGTAAACATTGGTGGTGCTACCCCACTTGAAAGCAGTTGTGCAAAACACGGCACATTGGCTCAGCTCGCTTCAACACTAGGCTATCAACCAGCTAACAATCAATAATTTGTTGTCTGGCATATAAGCAATTACGTATCTTGTTACAATGGTTCATGCAGTTAACTGAGGCCACAATGTAAATTCCAAACGTTCACACGCTAGTCCAGCGTTCATGTGGAACACTCACATTACTCGGCTTCATAAAAAACTTGAAAAGCATAAGTTAAGCAATTTTATACATCTCAATGATTCATAGAACATAACAAACATATACTAGTTCACAGCAAAAGACAAAGTTGTGAGAAGGTTTACAAATCAGGAAAAATCAAGCAAGGCTTCTCTGAGCAAAGGGCCTCCCAGCAGGCTTAAATTTCCTGGAGTTCACTCTGGTTTTTTCTTGTTGCCACCATCCAGGGTTAGGTTCTCTCATTCCGGAATAACCAATTATAATTGTGTTCTCAGCTGGAATGCTGAACTGAACCATGTAGTGTACTGATCAGCTGAAATTCTTGTGCATTCCACTAAATTTAAGCACCGCTATTTGCAGAAATAAGCAGACCACAATGCCTCTTGTCCACGCACCTGTCCCAAAAACCTCCGTGCAGCCGTGCCAGCTAGTTCTCGGTCCATGGATGAACTGGTAGAAAGTGCATTCCAGACTAGGATGTAGTTGTTTTCGCTCGTCCCTACACTGCAATCAGGAAGTAAAACATACGTATAGGCTTCTTTTAGATTGTGTTGGTCATTCTACCTAGTTACTACCAATGTAGGAATACCTGGGACACTGGTGGTTAGAGGACGATAGCTAGGAATATCCATCTCATTTTGTGCAGTTGTACTAAAACTGAGGTGTGTACTTTTGATTGCGCAGATAGAAACGATATGGAGACAGACTTCCCTATTTGCACAAATACGAAATACGCTTATTTAAACAGTGACAAATATTTGCACTAGAGATATGCTTCTCAGAAGGCACTGGAGATCTGAGGATGATGATAATCTCTGCCCTATGTGTGTTGCACAGCTGCATGAAGATAGAGATAATCTCTTCTTTAAGTGCAATTTTAGTACCACAGTTTGGAACTACTTACAAATATATTGGCAAGCTGGTTTGTATAACAGGGAATGCATACTGTTAGCTCAAAGAGGGTTTCATCATCCTTTCTTTTTTGATGTAGTGTTCCTGGCTACATGGTGCATTTGGACAACCAGAAATGACATAATCATTAGGCATATCAGGCCTACCTTTGGACCATGGAAGGCGAAGTTCGTTGATGAAATCACTCTACACTCTCACAGAATGAAGGTCGCTGTGAAGCCCCTACTGCTGCAATGGATCAATGCACTACCTTGACATTTATCTTGGTAGTTGTGATAATTCTTTGCTGGATGTAATACTCCTGGTTGTATATAGATGCATGTTGTATGTAAATAGGTAAGTTATAGTTAGACTTAGCCTAGCCTTTTTTTCATTTTGTACATATTTAGTTTGAGTTTGTTCTGGACCTTTTGGTGAGAGTTATGAATAAAGGACTGTGGGGCTTTTGCCTCACAGTATTCAGTCCAAAAAAAACACGTCATGCATGCAAGTCATAAATCACATTGTTTTTGTACTCTATGCATGCAAGCACCACATCATCAATTCGTGCATGTTTACTCATAAGTTATTTCTTGCATTAGATTTTTTATTGACAATGTATGTGTTGGTCATGTGCACACATATGTAGTTCATATTCACATTTTTGTTAGAAATGTCATTCTTTTAACTGCAATTCATTTTTTCTCTTTGTACTCCCTCCATCTAGGTGTGTAAGTCATCTTTCGAAAACCAAATAATCCCAAAACACTTAGGCACGGTACATTCACTCCCTCCTCGTTTCTTGTTTCGTGACATATCAACCAATAAGAGATGTGGGCCGTGCATGCTTTCAATGGCTTGAGACTTTAAAACATGACATGCAGTGGTTAATTCATTGCATGGAATGCTATTAACTAGCAAAAAAACCTAAGATGACTTATACACCTAGACGGAGGGAGTATTACATTTTCATTTTAAGCATACATTCACTTCCCATTAGTTATAGATGTTTTTGGAGGAACTTTTATGCATTATTTTGAGTAGAGTAGCAAATTTCACGTGACCGCGGGTATATCAAAATGCAGGGCCCATGCATCATTGCCTTTCGGTCGAACCTACGTCCACAATTTTTTGTACGTATATCTCCACTGGTCCCCGAACCCAAAATGCTGCCTCGTTCCCGTAAAACCAAGCGGCCCACACATATTAAGGCGTCGACTCGAACTCAATCCCTCTCACATTTACTATGATGTGGCCCCGCACGTTGTAGTACTCCTACAAACCCTACCGCCGCACGCATCATCGGTTTTTTTCAAGAGGACGAGGGAGAAGCGGATTTGTAGTGGAGGCGCTTCCAAAAAAAAGGATTTGTAGTGGAGGCCCCTACCCTAGGGTGCCCTAGGTAGCTGCTGCACGCATCATTGGTTTTCTCTTTTCTTTATGCTCTTGCGCCCTAGAGTGAAATGATGGTTGCTTCGTCCGTCCAGCTTAATGCGGGAAAGGTGGGGCTTTGTGATTTGACACCTCATCGCTCATTTACTACTACTGCGGCGCTACGAACGGGGTGCCTCCAAGTCCAACCGCTGCTCCAAACTGTAATTTGGTGCATTGCACGTGGAACAAGGTGGTGAATGAGCCACATGTCGGCCAAAGGGGTCCTTTTAAGAGTGTCGCCATTTCATGTGCGGACTGACCATGCTTGAGTTGCTACGCCAACACGACAGGAGCAGCCTACCACTTGGTTTTGCTCCTTGGTGAATCCCGACTATATTGATCTAAAAAGATACTGTACTACCCTCTCCATCTCGGTTTATGGGGTGTGCACGTAGTTCTAGGTCATCCATTTGACTAACTAAATATGAGTTACTATGTCACAAAAAGTATATCATTGGATTCTTAAGCGGATGTAGTTTCTAAACATATACTGTTCATCACATATATAGACAGTTTCTCAACCTAGAACAACGTGCATGCCCTGTAAACCGATACGGAGGAAGTAGTAAAAATGAGGTGATTTTACCGAGCGATGGGCGGGGGAGCATGGCCTGTCATGCGGTCCCACGCTGTGGCGGAGCTACCAAGGTAATATTGGGCGGGGCGGATAGTGTAAAGAGTGGTAACATAGTAAAAATCAATATTATTATTGGCTATACTTCATATAAAATACATTTTTTGCTCCAGCCAAGGGCGGGCCATGGCCCTTTCAGCCTTGCTGAAGCTCCACCGGTGGTCCCACGTGTCATGATGTACCAAGGCGATGCATGTCCCTCTTGAGGCAGAACAATGGCAGAAGCAATACTACGTGGTTTTCTTGAAGGAGATGATGGCGAAGGGAAGTGTGAAATAATGGTTGCTTCGTCCGTGTGGGAACGTGCGGCATTGTGATTTGACGTCTCATTGCTCATTACTACTACTAGGGCGGTACGACTGGGGTGCGTCCCCCTGCTCTTCTACACTGTTATTTGGTGCATGACACGTCGACCCGGTTGCTATATGTCCCACGTGTTGGCGAGAGGAAGTACATAATTCATGAAAGCGAGCGTCGACAGAGGAGTATAAGCCACGGCTTGGTTTTTGCTGCTTCGCGCGATCCATTGATACAAACCCGGACTAAAAAAGCGAGGGCGGGTCTTTTCCCGCGCGGCAGGCAGGGGAGTTTGGCATAGTCTGTTCGAGGCAACGAGGCAGGAAGGGAAACAAGCAAATAAAGGTTGAGCGACTTAGTTTTGGGAAAATATGATTTTATGGAGTACGTACCCACTATGGAGGTAGTACTACTTACTACTCCCTCCTTTCCGGTTTATAGGGCTCATCTAAAACAATTCATTTTTCGGTTTTATAAGTCTCAATTCTACTACTAGTAGTAGTACCATCACATGTTTGGATTTTGAGGTGCGTTAAATCACCCGATGCAAGCAATGTCAAGAGAAAACTCACCAATGCATGTAGAAGTTCATGGAAATTTAGTGGTCATGCATGCATTCATTCTAATTAATGCCTCGGTAAACATAACTTCTTGAGAAAAATGAGTGTACTAGTTACTTGTGCAAACTACGAAATTAATTCCAGCACTCACCGTCTACCTTGGTTGGAGAGATTTTGATATTGAGCCATAAACCAGAAAGGAGGGAGTAGTATCATAGCCTAGGGTAGCTTGCTGCACCACGGACTCCAAGGAAATTGTTGTAGTAGTACTACTCCTATGTACCACTGTACTACTCCTACTACTAAAAGACATATATTTCAAACAATATGATAATCTCTCTAACCAAGGTAGGGACGAGGAGTAAACGGAGGGAATAGTAAAATTTTCTCCTCGTCCTGCGAATCACCGCGCTCGTGGGTGAGGTAGTGGGCGTAGGGCGTAGTAAGCAAGCTTCACCTCATCCTGCGAGTCACCGCGCCCGTGGGCGGGGGAGACGGCACATTAAGCAAGCTTCTCCTCGCTCTGCGAGTTGACGGGACACATCAAAAGTAGTACGTACAGAGCATCTCCATTGTATAGAGCCTTGCCTCTACGGTAGGCCCCTCATGGTTTGCCTCTTTTTTAACATAATCTGTCAAGTCGCAATTTGTATGTTCACCCGTGGTAGAAGATCCTCCATCAAGTGGACAACCAGTAGATGTGTCAAATTACCAAGTGGGCTGCCTTTTCGTACAAAAATGAGCTCCACCATGTAACCGCGCGGGTGTGGTTGGGAAAGATACGGGAGTACGTGCGCCGTGCGTGCACCTCTTCTCTTCGTGCACGTCCCCCACATACGTGGGTGTGTGTGAGAGAGATGCAAACCTAGACATAATGCGCCGTCCATCCCCAGGCCTCCGCCCAGTCCGACCACCAGTCACCACCACGCCCCACTCCTCACGTTATCTCTCATCTTTCATTTTTTCGATGAAATTCTCGAGATACCATTTTTCTGATAAAATTATCGAGATATCATTAGTTTTTAGACATGGGATTACTCCTGCATGGGTCAATCACAACAGGTGTTTTGTAAAAAAATGCATCTTGATGTTCCGTGCAATGCACGGGCATGTTGCTAGTCCATGAAAACAACACATGGCAAAATTTCATGGCAAACGAGGGATTTGAATGTGCTGGGAGGGGCTATTTGGATCTTGATCGGGGTAGCCAAAATATTGGCGACCCTTTTGTCCACCGGTGCCTTTGCCGGATTGATATCCAGTGACTTGCTTGTCACCAATCACTAGTGAACAGTACAGTGACTTGCCCCACTCTTCACACTGTCTGATCTAAAATCGGCGGACAGATGCGCGTGAACAGTACAAGATCTACAGTGTTCGGTCTACAGTACCGGGTATACAGTAACCGATCTACAGTACCGCGCCTACAGTGTTTTCTGCTGCAGTGTTTGATCTGACCCGCCCCCCTGCATCCAACGGCGGGCTACGCGCCAGTTACGGCGTGACTGGCCAGAGGACAGTCACTGGATCCCAGTCCGCCTTTGCCACCGATGAACGAGGAATGGCACGGGTGCTCATGCATCCTCCAGCGCGCACGTTGGAGACGAGCTCGCACGAGCTGTGCTTTTTTTGTCCCACCACGCCGCCCGAGCCTGCCGCAGACCGACCGGCGACCCGCAAAATACGCCATCCAACCGTAGCCGCACACATTCTGACAACAACACAACCAACCGGACGAAATTCATGCAAACACGACAATATTTCATATAAACAATGACAGAATTCATATAAAATACCGGATTTTCATACAAACATGATGGATTTCATTACATTCAAATCAATTAATCGGTGCTAGTTCTAGACAACACAGGTATATAATGCCTGTCTTAAATGGTCGCCCGCCGATCCATTTGTGTTCCTCATGTCTGGCAGCACGATCACCGGACTGCCGGGAGCCCCGGAGGTATATGCTTCAGCGCAAAGGACGGCTCGCTTCCCCACTGCCCAACTGATATCGTTGGCTGATGCCCAAGATGAAGGTGGAAGGGGGCTTCTCTGCTTCCGTGGAGCCCATGCGGGGTCGACGAAGGTCCTCGCAATAAAAGGATCCGGCAAGACACCTGTTGTGTACGCCGGCATCGCCTCCGCGGTGGCCTTCATGGGACCCAAGCAGCGGCGGCTTCCCGTGTTCTACTTCTCCTCGATGATGGCCGTGGACGCGGAGGCGCTAGCACCGACTCGTTGCTCTCCGCGCACCCGGATACTGTCTCTGCTTGCATGGCGCGGCTGCCGGCATGGGAGTCTCGGCCACAGAAATGGGAGAGGCGGTCGCAGACACGGGAGGCACGGTATGAGGCGGCGGCGTGGACGGCAGCGACGACGCCCGTGCGCTGCTCCTTGTCGAGCTGGCCTGGAGCGGCGAGTTGCTGAACCGCGCGCCGGCTTGTGGTGGCAACTGGCTCCGTCGGGAGAGGGGAGGAAGGTGGATCAGCAAGCTGCATAACTCGTATTCGGCAGGCTCGGCGGGCCACCCAGTCGGCTTGGATGCGGGATAACTACTCTTCGTAAGCCATTGCAAGAGTGGACAAAATGGTGAAGGAGGAGATAGGGGAGCGGCGGAGGTGTGCGATTCTTGGGTGGCATCTGGCCTCGTTTAAATATGAGATTAAATATACGGCGGACGGGAGGAGCTCGGCGGGCATTGTGTTTAATGCCAGCACGGTCATGAACGGACGTCTGTCCAGAGTGGGTTTCTCGGCTTCCACACGGGTTTCATGGAGGCGTTTGAATGCGGCAAGGAGGTGTGTTCAATCAGGCGTGCAGCGAGTGGCGCCCTCGACTCTGACGTATGACACCGCGCCGTTCTTCCACTGACGTGTGGGCTCTTTGGGTACATGGCCTGCATGTCAGTGAACCAACGCAGGCAGCGCACGACAGAGGAACTTTTGGTGGGCCAGGGCGGTCAGAAGCGGGCATTTCCTAAACCAATGATTGTTCAGTGATTGTGATGTCATCTATTTCATGTAGATAAGCCTACTATATAATGTAAGAGAATTTTGAAATTTTCATATATACGTTGATAGGCCGTTCGATATGTTGTGATTCATAAAGACCGCTGCAAACATCAATCTTTTGCTTATCACAGATAAGATTGATTAATACCCGTAACAATCCATGTCCTTAACAAAGGGTGCATGCACGTATAGGTTGAGCGTGTGTCTTGCGTCATGTGTTGTGTGCATGCAGGCGTGCGAGTGTTTGCGTGCGTGCATGTGTACGTTTCAATGTTGCATGCAAGTGTGCGTACGTGCGTGTGTTCGTGAGTGCATGTGTACATGTCAGTGTTGCACGCCTGCATGCGTGCGTGTGTTCGTTATGTGTACGTGTCAGTGTTGCACGCCTGCATGCGTGCGTTTGTTCGTGCGAGTGTTGCGTGCGTGCATGTGTATGTGCGAGGTGAGGCTACATGTTAGTCGACTAACTTTTTCATCTCTGGTCAGTCAATTTTCCAGCCGTTGGTACGAAATCAAGGGCGTGTAGTTTATCTTCAACCTCCACCCCCTGAGCCGCCAGCCACCACCGGCCGAACCGCCAGCCCGCGCCGACACGCCGCCCCGGCCGCCTCGAAACCACTCCCCACTGCTTGTCCGCCGCCGCCTCGGCCATCCGTCTAGGCCCCCCTGTGCCGAGCTTTTTCTCTGGCGATCCCCACACCACTGCCCAATCACCGCGCCCCCACTGCCGGCGACTTCCAACCAGAGGTCTCATGAATTCGAATCCCCACCGACCACTAATTTATTACCATTTCTGTCTTTCATATACGCGCTGTCGGGTGGGCCCTATGGTAATGTGCGCTGCTGAATGTGGACCGTTTGACATGTCAATTGATCGTGTCATCAACAAATTACGGAGCTGTATGGTGAGGCAGTGACCGTATGATCACCCTAAAATGTATTTTATTAACACAGTACAGACTCAAACTACCATTTCTTTCTTTCATATACGCACTTGTGGGCCCCACGGTTACGCGCCCCGATGGTGCAACACTAGTTGCACCACATGGAACGTTTGACTGGTCAATTGATTGTGTCATCAACAAAATACGGAGTTGTACGGGTGAGCCAGTGACCGTATAATCACGACATGTATTTTTTTAACACGGTACAGACGCAAGCGCTCATATATACGCGCAAGCACTCACCGCTATAAGTGCACACACGCATACCCTACCCCTATAAGCACCTTCGAGAGAGTGAGCCAGCATATGATCTTGAGATTATACGAAGTCACCATAGGTGCCTCGTAGTCGAGTGGAACGTCTCCTCCCACTGAACGCACATCACCGGAAAATACTGAAATTAACCCAGGATAAATGCGAGCACCAGGACTTTAACCCTGGTGGGCTCGGGAAACCACTGTCCTCCTAACCATCCAACCATAGGTTGGTTAGCACCACAAAATGTATGTGGTGACCGTGATGAGCTTATTCTGAAGTCCAGTGACCATATCATGCTTTCACTTCAAATACAATGACCGTAAGTGTCGCCAACAAAATACGGAGCACGCATCAAATACAATGTCCGTCAGTATCATCAACAAAATATGGAGACGTATTGCGAGCTAGATACCGTATGATCACCACGAGAATGTATACGATGACCGTAATGAGCATATTCTGAAGTCCAGTGATAGTATAGTGCTTTCGCATGAAATACAGTGACTGTCACGCGTGAATGTGTCAGGGGCATGCATACTTTTAGAGCGCCGAGAGATAGTTTGTGTGCGTACTTGAAAGTGGTGTAGAAAGAGGGGGTGTCCGGTGGAGACAAGGAGAGATATGCCCTTTGTTTCTGTTTCCCGTCACTAATATTTTAGGAGAAAATATAAACATTCACAATGCAGAACAAATATTTTTGGATGCACCATGCAATTAACTTTCATGTATAACATTGTACTATTGTATATGCTTATTTTCTTAGTGGCCGATTGCGTGTGTGGTGTGGTGGGCACATCATTCTAGTTGGGGTGGGCACATCATTTCTAGTTGTGGTGGGTCAACATGAGGACTCATGGGTCGCTTCCATCCTGCGCCACATAGGTTGGACCGAGACGCATTATACGAAGACGCATGTGCAGGACTCGTCGTACAAGACGAATCTACCAGAGTCGTGGAGGACTCTATCCCCACTGGTGATAAGCCGACTATATATGATTTGTAACCCTAGGCCCCGAGTATGTTATAGAAGCCTGGGGGCTAGTTCGTCGATAGTATACACACACACAATGCCTGGTATTCACGTGTACCTTGTATAGACCCCTATCACTAATATACAGTACCAGGAGTAGGCTTTTTTCTCAACTGCAAGGGTCCGGACTTGGCTAAAACTTTGCCTCGTATTACCATCAAGCCTAACAGTCAGGGATATCCTACCGAATGATCTGATGGAATCATATCTGCCAACTACTAAGAGAGAGGTGTGTCTGTGGGGGGGGGGCAATGTGTGCGAGAGAGGCCTAAAGATAATGTGCGTGCGGGAGACACGTAGGCACATATATGTGCCTATAGAGGGCTAGTAGAGACCGTGCGTGTGTATATATGCATGTGAGAGAAATAGTGTTTCCAACTGAGATTAGTGAAAACAGTGGTACATAGTAGTCAGAAAGAGAGAGGGAGATATAGAGAGAGTGTGTGCGTGAGACACCCCGACACCCCGGGAGAGATTGTGAGCATGTGTGAAAGAGAAATACCGATGTATATAAAGTGTGTGCAGTTATGCGTTAGATAGAGAGATATATAGTGCGTGTGTGAGAACAGGCCGAGGCTTAGTGCATCTACGTGTAAAAGGCGGTACTACGCATTAAGTTAAAATATAAATGGCATTATTATTTTTGGATGAGATCATGATTTTGCAATTTGCGTATGAACGAAAATCGGTCTATCAGACACCCATACTCTATTGAATTCTAGCATGCGCATGTGTTTATTTCATATTATCGATCCATAGAGTGAGAGCGGTTTGAAATACAGGCAATGCCTTACTTTTGCAATTCATATATAAACATTAATTAGTGCACTCCATGTTGTTAGTGTGAAGCACTTTATACATTTGTCACTTACATGGATACATTCCAAATTACTAGCTATGAAATAGAATACATGTTGAATTCAACATAAAGGGGGTTTCAAAGATTCGAATTCATAGGAAGTGCATTCATCTATTTAAATCCGAGATAATGGCATTTGTAAATCAGATAAAAGTGGGCATCAATCTTTGTTGTGCGTTTGAACATGCTATATATTCATACGCATGTCTAGCTATTTTTTTGCAACGAAGGAGATTATATCTGGAACCATGCATGAACTGAGGTAAGTTGCATATTTTTAATATATTTGTAAACTGAGGTAAGTTGCATATTTTTTAATATATACGCATGTCTACTATATATTCAAATGTACCCCCTCCATTCCAAAATAATCGTAGTTTAAGAATTTTCAAGAGTAAAGATTTGTGAAGTTTGACAAATCCTGAAAGTTCAATTCAAGAGAACCGAAAACGTTTATGCTTCTACTCCCAAATATTGAACGAAGCGCCAAATAAGCCTCTGGTCACCCGAAACCGCGCGAGACTAATGTTTGGTGGTAGGAAATTACTGTCCTGACTCTGGCCCATGTAGCCTATCGGCCCGATGTCCAAAGGTCTAAACCGGGGTTGGTTTGTAACTTCACCAAGACGCCAATCTCAACCGCCTCCGAGAAGCATTCATACGCCATGGGCGCCTAAACACCCATGAGCTCGGCTGAAATCTATGCCACCCACCATCTGGGACACCTGAGATTACTGTCCTACCCCAACCCGCAATATGTCCGAAATTTTAGATGGGGGAAAAGTTTATAAATTCCCCCAAATTTCAAACAAGCGCATCCCAAACCGAAACATTGTTCCCCCTTAGTTCTCCCTCCCTCCATTTCCCCATTCATCCTTCGTGGGCGCCAAAACGCCCTCTCCACCAGCCGCTAAACCCCAGCCTCCTCCGTCCTCCACCCCATCACGCCCAATCCACCGCCACCCTCCTCCATCACGCCGGAGCCGGTACCCCGACATCGTCGTCCAACGCAACCGCAATCGCAACGCCCTCAAGGACTTAGCAGCTGAAGCCGAGGTAGAGCTGCCTCCACGACGCTGACACTGACATGCGCCGTACCAGAACCACTTCGACCACGCCGTCCTGCGCCTCACCACTGGCACTCCACTGTCGCAACCATCCACCACACAGGAGTTGTTCCCACTATGCCGTTGTTCGCCGCCTCAGATCTGGTTCCCCGCCGCCGACAGACGGCCATCGCACCACACTCAACAACTTGTCCATGGTTTCGTCGAAGGCTCCACCGTCCTCCACAACTTCTCGTTTCCAGCGAACCACAAGAAGATTGTTGGAAAAACAAAAGGAGGACACAACACTGCCAGCAGAAAGAGGTACTCCTCTTCCCTTATTCGTGCAAATCTTACGTCTCTGCTCACACCGTATTCATCCCACGAAAGTAACTAGTTGAGCTCTTCTTACTGCATCTTCTTCGTGATACTAAATGCACAAGGTTTCCTCCCATTTACTATTTCACCTTGGCTAGAGGTCAGTAGCCCACCTGGATTTCAATTCAGGGTCAGTTGAATTACAATTGAAAGAAGCAGCACCCGCTTAGGCGCGCAGAGCACTTAGTCTGTCTGTTCGCCGGGGAAGCGGCGCATCGGTGTCTATCATAGGGGTGTAGGGCGCAGGAGTTACTTGCGCCCAATCTGGAGGTCGGCGGGGCTTGAAGGGATGGCCGGAGGGTGGTGCCAAGCATGGCGGTGCGGTGAGGTCGAGGGGACGGCGGAGGCAGGGGACTGGGCCGATGGTCGCTGGCGTTTTGTGGAAGATCGTAACACTGATTGGATGGAGGTAGATGAAGGCGATCTGCCCATTCATTGTACATCAGACGGTGCAGAAAAAATGGACTGACCTATTTGTTTTCAGTCGACGATTATTTTCATAGGACCACACCTTGTGGTGTGCTGGAGGAGCATCTGCATTTCCCAACCATCCCTGTGCTCATATTTGAAAATCCTATAATCTAGTAATTTTGTGTTCCATGCATATTGTAGAGCTATCATATGTCTCCCGTCATTTATTTCTCACCGACCTGCTATCTGCTACCTTTACACTGTACTACTTGTGCACACACTTCATCCATACTCACACTATTGTTTTTTTATGCATGGGTATTTCAGACTCTGACGCAGTGTTGATGAATGCAAAAAAGAAAAGACAGAAGTCGCTCCAGTGTAATTCGAAGATAAGCACTAAGCGTTTCAGCGCTCTAAAGGGTGCAGTGTCAGCAGATGGAGACAGTAAACATAGCTCTGCAGTTGATGATCTCAATTGTCGGCGTTCTGGGAACGGGGGTCCCCAGACTTGCCTGCCTGCGGCCCACAGCGTGGCTAAGCCAGCAGGCCGTACGGCCCATCTTCATCAACAAGGCATCCAAGACTCTCGCGAGGGGCCAAGCCTTGCGAAGCGGACGATGCAAGACCTCCTCAGGAGTGGCCTAGTCGGGCAGGCTCACGAGGAGCGGAGATATCAAGGCGGGGCAAACCTCACGAGGCTCTCGTGACGTGAGCCATGACGATCGGCACCGGGCGGGCGCCAGGTGGGCACCAGCGCGCGCAGCGTCCTTGTTTCCTCTTTGGTGCTAAGGAGGCCAGCGCAGGCGAGGAGTGCCGAGGCATCAGGCAAAGGTTGCTATATCGGTGCAACGAGACCAAGACCAGAAGGACGGCAAGACGGAGGTCATCGTGGAGCCCAAGACGGCATCACCACCAGAGCTTTTCGCATGCGAAGACCACCTTTGTGAGGATAACTTGTACTAGCTGCCCCCTTCAAATTTGCCCGCCGCTGTTGGCTCCCTTCCCGCTCAATATTTGGGAAGAGGACCAGGGCCCCTATAAATAGGTCTAGCCACCGTAGTAGCAGGGGATCGGATCTTGGACTGGATCCAGTCCATCCTCGCACGCACAAGCTAGTAGAGCACAAGAACACCTCAACCTCAGGAGGCTGTTCTTCCCTCTGTACTGTTCATCATCAGCCCAAGAGGCAATCCACACCACACACTAGAGTAGGGTATTACACCACAACGGTGGCCCGAACCAGTATAAATCTCGTGTCTCTTTGCGTTGTGAGTTTGTCGAGTTCGTCCACGGGATCTTAGCGAGCTAGGGCGTAGATCGGTAGGAGGGAAAGACTTCGCGCGCACCCTAGTGTTCGAACCTTAAGGGTTTGTCGGAACCCCACATCCGACATTTGGCGCGCCAGGTAGGGGTGCGTCGGAGCTCCTCTCCACCAACCTGCGCCCCGCCCCGCCGCACTTCGCCCCCATGGCGGGCGCCCCGCCATCCGCCTCTGCGGCCGACATCGACAGCGAGGCGTCGGGGTACCAAGCCCTGGCCCCCGCCCTACGGCGAGTGCGGTGGCCAACCAAGTTCAAGCCAGAGATGCCGCCGCGTTACGATGGCGCGGCAGACCCGACGCCGTTCCTGCTGGCGTACGAGGAGGCTGTCCTCAAAGCTGGAGGCAACGACAAGATCATGGCCAACTGGTTCCCCATGGCCCTCGCCAACGAGCTGCGCGCCTGGCTGCTCAACCTCCCGGGATCCACGGTGGCCTCCTGAGGGAACTCCGCGACCTCTTCACCGCTCGCTACGCGGTGCCGGCACACCACGCAGTCGCGACCCTGCTGGGTGGCTCTCAAGCACCGCCTTCGGACCACCACGTCAAGCCGTTCCTCCGGCAGATCGGGGCCACCTCTAAGCACCCAGGGGCTCCGCCGGGTTGGGCCGCGCCGGAGGCCGACCTCACCTTCGGCTCGGAAGACCACCCCGACTCCACCGTCGGCTCCGGCATGCTGCCGATGCTCTGTACGCCCACCATTTGCAACGTGGCCATTACCAAGACCCTCATCGACGGCGGTGCCGGACTCAATTTGCTCTCCATAGAAGTCTTCAGCCTTCTTCACGTGCCGCTCGAGCGGCTCAGCCTCAGCAAGCCCTTCTCAGGAGTGGGCGGTAGAGCTACCCACTCTCTGGGCAGATCCGCCTCCCTGTTACCTTCGGCACACGCGACAACTACCGCACCGAGCTGGTGGACTTCGACATCGCCCGCATCGGCCTACCGTACAATGCCATCCTCGGGTACCCGGCTCTCGCTCAGTTCATGGCGGCGACTCACCCGGCCTACAACCTCATGAAGATGCCAGGGAGCAAGGGCGCCCACACCATCAAGGGGGACACTAAGGAGGCCGTGACGGCGCTCAGGCTCGCCTTCAAGACCGCGGCGGCAGCACAGCCCGCCGACGCCGGTACCCCCGAAGCCAAGGAGGCCGCACCTACCAAGAAGAAGCAGTTGTTCACCCAAGACAAGGCGGAAACCAAGCAGGTGCCGGTTAACGAGGACGGGACTTCAGGAGCCACCTTTACCATAGGAGCCGGCCTTGACCCGGGACAAGAAGAAGCCTTGGTGAGGTTCTTGCGCGCGAACGAGGAGATATTCGCATGGGAGCTGAATCAGCTGGTGGGGGTCCCGAGGGAGGTGATCCAGCATCATCTAAGGGTGTGCCCCAATATACGCCCCGTGAAGCAGCGAGCAAGACGGCAGTCCACTGAGAAGCAAACCTTCATCGTCCAAGAGACTCGCAAGCTGGAGGCGGCGGGTGCCATCCGAGAAGTTCGATATCCCAAATGGCTGGCGAAACCCGTCGTAGTGCCGAAGAAGGGCGGGAAGGAACAGATGTGCGTCGACTTCACCAACCTCAACAAAGCCTGCCCCCAAGATCCATTCCCACTCCCGCGCATCGACCAGATTGTCGACTCCACCGCCGAGTGGGACTTGCTGTGCTTCCTGGATGCGTTCTAGGGGTATCATCAGATCAAGATGGCGGTGGAAGATGTGGAGAAGACAACTTTCCTGACACCATATGGGGTGTACTGCTACACCTGCATGCCCTTCGGGCTGCGCAACGCGGGCGCGACCTTTCAGCGGTTGATGGCCCTGGGCTGGCAGCTCGGGAGAAACACAGAGGCCTACGTTGATGACATAGTGGTAAAGTCTCGCGAGGCAAGGACGTTGATTCAAGACTTGGAGGAGACCTTTGAGAGCCTGCGCCAAGTGAACCTGAGGCTTAACCCGGAGAAGTGCGTGTTTGGCATCCTCTCCGGCAAGCTGTTGGGTTTCCTCGTGTCCCAAAGAGGGATCGAGGCGAACCCAGAGAAGATCAAGGCCATCAAGGATATGAGCCCGCCACAGACCCTCAAAGAGATGCAGAAGCTAGCAGGGCGGGTGACCACATTAGGGCGTTTCATCTCCAAGCTGGGAGAGCGCGCCCTTCCCTTCTTCAAGCTCATGAAGAAGAAGGGCCCGTTCGAGTGGACCCCAGAGGCCGACCAGGCCTTCCAAGACCTCAAGAGATACCTCACCAGTCCCCTGGTGATAGTGGCACCACGGCCTCTCGAGCCTCTGGTACTCTACCTTGCCGCTACCCCGTACTCCGCCAGCGCGGCACTGGTGGCGGTTCGGGAGGAGCGCCAAGCCAAGAGCGCACTGCGCCGAGCCGGGGCTGAAATGGCGCAGGGTCAGGAAGGCGCAGCAGAGGTGTCAGCAGTGGAAGTCCAAGCTCAGCAGGGCAACATCGCAGAAGCTCCTGAGGACAGTCAGGTCTCAGGAACCCCTCCACCTCAGGATGCGACCCGATCTCCGCAGGACCCAAGCCTTGACGGTGTGCCAGCCCTCGTCGAGCACCCGGTGTACTTCGTCAGCACCGTACTGCGGGACGCGAGGGCACGCTACCCCATGCCCAGAAACTCTTGCTCGCACTTCTGGTGGCCTCGCACAAGCTGCGACACTACTTCCAGGAACACCTCATCAAGGTCGTCTCACTTTAACCATTGGAGAGGGTACTCAGGAGCCCTAACTCAGCCGGCAGGGTCGCTGAGTGGAACATCGAGTTGCAAGCATTCCAGTTGGAGTTCAGCACTACCAGGGTCATCAAGGGAGCCGCGCTCGCAGACTTTGTGGCAGAATGGACGGATGCCCCGACACTTGAGGAAGGAGAAGACCGGTCCACCTCCCCAGGAAGCGAGGCTCCAGACGGCTGGATCATGTGTTTCGATGGCGCCTTCGCGCACCAGGGCGCAGGGGTTGGAGCGGTGCTCATTTCGCCCACTCAGGACAAGCTCTACTACGCCATGCAACTCTGCTTTCAGCACGACGAGAAGGTCTCCAATAATATCACAGAATACAAAGGCCTCATAGCTGGCCTGAAGGCTGCGGTGGCTCTAGGGGTGAAGCGCGTTACCGTCAAAGGCGACTCACAACTCCTCGTAAACTTCTCCAACAAGGTGTACGAGCCGAAGGACGAGCATATGGAGGCCTACCTCGCGGAGGTGCGCAAGATGGAAAAATAGTTCTTGGGCCTTGAGCTACAGCACGTGCCCCGGGGCACCAACAAGGAAGCCGACGACATCGCCAAGAGAGCATCCAAGCGGCAACCGCAAGAGCCCGGTGTTGGAAATATGCCCTAGAGGCAATAATAAATGGTTATTATTATATTTCTTTGTTCATGATAATAGTCTATTATTCATGCTATAATTGTATTGTCCGGAAATCGTAATACATGTGTGAATACATAGACCACAACGTGTCCCTAGTAAGCCTCTAGTTGACTAGCTCGTTGATCAACAGATAGTCATGGTTTCCTGACTATGGACATTGGATGTCATTGATAACGGGATCACATCATTAGGAGAATGATGTGATGGACAAGACCCAATCCTAAGCATAGCATAAAAGATCGTGTAGTTTCGTTTGCTAGAGCTTTTCCAATGTCAAGTATCTTTTCCTTAGACCATGAGATCGTGCAACTCCCGGATACCGTAGGAGTGCTTTGGGTGTGCCAAACGTCACAACGTAACTGGGTGACTATAAAGGTGCACTACGGGTATCTCCGAAAGTGTCTGTTGGGTTGGCATGGATCGAGACTGGGATTTGTCACTCCGTGTGACGGAGAGGTATCTCTGGGCCCACTCGGTAATGCATCATCATAATGAGCTCAATGTGACTAAGGCGTTAGTCACGGGATCATGCATTGCGGTACGAGTAAAGAGACTTGCCGGTAACGAGATTGAACAAGGTATTGGGATACCGACAATCGAATCTCGGGCAAGTAACATACCAATTGACAAAGGGAATTGCATACGGGATTGATTGAATCCTCGACACCGTGGTTCATCCGATGAGATCATCGTGGAACATGTGGGAGCCAACATGGGTATCCAGATCCCGCTGTTGGTTATTGACCGGAGAGGCGTCTCGGTCATGTCTGCATGTCTCCCGAACCCGTAGGGTCTACACACTTAAGGTTCGGTGACGCTAGGGTTGTAGAGATATGTGTATGCGGAAACCCGAAAGTTGTTCGGTGTCCCGGATGAGATCCCAGAAGTCACGAGAGGTTCCGGAATGGTCCGGAGGTGAAGAATTATATATAGGAAGTCAAGTTTCGGCCATCGGGAAAGTTTCGGGGGTTACCGGTATTGTACCGGGACCACCGGAAGGGTCCCGGGGGTCCACCGGGTGGGGCCACCTATCCCGGAGGGCCCCGTGGGCTGAAGTGGGAAGGGAACCAGCCCCTAGTGGGCTGGGCGCCCCCCCATGGGCCTCCCCCATGCGCCTAGGGTTGGGAACCCTAGGGTGGGGGGGACTTCCCACTTGCCTTGGGGGGCAAGGCACCCCCTTCCCCCCTTTGGCCCCCGCCCCCCCTTGGAGATCCCATATCCCAGGGCCGGCGCCCCCCTAGGGGGCCTATATAAGGGGGGGAGGGAGGGCAACAACAGAACAGCCTTGGGCGCCTCCCTCTCCCCCTGCTACACCTCTCCGTCTCGCAGAAGCTCGGCGAAGCCCTGCCGAGACCCGCTACATCCACCACCACGCCGTCGTGCTGCTGGATCTCCATCAACGTCTCCTTCCCCCTTGCTGGATCAAGAAGGAGGAGACGTCGCTGCACCGTACGTGTGTTGAACGCGGAGGTGCCGTCCGTTCGGCACTCGGTCATCGGTGATTTGGATCACGACGAGTACGACTCCGTCATCCACGTTCATTGGAACGCTTCCGCTCGCGATCTACAAGGGTATGTAGATGCACTCCCTTCCCCTCGTTGCTAGTACACTCCATAGATGCATCTTGGTGAGCGTAGGAAAATTTTAAATTATACTACGATTCCCAACAGTGGCATCATGAGCCAGGCCTATGCGTAGTTACTATGCACGAGTAGAACACAAAGCAGTTGTGGGCGTTGAGTTTGCCAATTCTTCTTGCCGCTACTAGTCTTTTCTTGTTTCGGCGGCATTGTAGGATGAAGCGGCCCGGACCGACCTTACACGTACACTTACGTGAGACAGGTTCCACCGACTGACATGCACTAGTTGCATAAGGTGGCTAGCGGGTGTCTGTCTCTCCTACTTTTGTCGGAACGGATTCGATGAAAAGGGTCCTTATGAAGGGTAAATAGAAATTGGCAAATCACGTTGTGGTCATATGTAGGTAAGAAAACGTTCTTGCTAGAAACCTACAAACCACGTAAAAAAACTTGCAACAACAATTAGAGGATGTCTAACTTGTTTTTGCAGCAAGTGCTATGTGATGTGATATGGCCATAAGATGTGATGAATGATATATGTGATGTATGAGATTGATCATATTCTTGTAATAGGAATCACGACTTGCATGTCGATGAGTATGACAACCGGCAGGAGCCATAGGAGTTGTCTTTATTATTTTGCATGACCTGCGTGTCATTGAATAACGCCATGTAAATTACTTTACTTTGTTGCTAAACGCGTTAGCCATAGAAGTAGAAGTAATCGTTGGCGTGACGACTTCGTGAAGACACAATGATGGAGATCATGATGATGGAGATCATGATGATGGAGATCATGGTGTCATGCCGGTGACGAAGATGATCATGGTGCCCCGAAGATGGAGATCAAAGGAGCATGATGATATTTTCCATATCATGTCACTATTTGATTGCATGTGATGTTTATCATGTTTTTGCATCTTATTTGCTTAGAACGACGGTAGTAAGTAAGATGATCCCTTATAATAATTCAAGAAAGTGTTCACCCTAACTGTGCACCGTTGCGAAGGTTCGTTGTTTCGAAGCACCATGTGATGATCGGGTGTGATAGATTCTAACGTTCGAATACAACGGGTGTTGACGAGCCTAGCATGTACAGACATGGCCTCGGAACACACGCAATACACTTAGGTTGACTTGACGAGCCTAGCATGTACAGACATGGCCTCGGAACACGGAGGACCGAAAGGTCGAACATGAGTCGTATAGAAGATACGATCAACATGGAGATGTTCACCGATCTTGACTAGTCCGTCTCACGTGATGATCGGACACGGCCTAGTTAAACTCGGATCATGTTTCACTTAGATGACGAGAGGGATGTCTATCTGAGTGGGAGTTCATTAAATAATTTGATTAGATGAACTTAATTATCATGAACTTAGTCTAAAATCTTTACACTATGTATTGTAGATCAAATGGCCAACGTTGTCCTCAATTTCAACGCGTTCCTAGAGAAAACCAAGCTGAAAGATGATGGCAGTAACTATACGGACTGGGTCCGGAACCTGAGGCTCATCCTCATAGTAGCCAAGAAAGATTATGTCTTAGAAGCACCGCTAGGTGATGCACCAATCCCACAGAACCAAGACGTTATGAACGCTTGGCAGCAGCGTGCTGATGATTACTCCCTCGTTCAGTGCAGCATGCTTTACAGCCTAGAACCGGGTCTCCAAAAGCGTTTTGAGAAACATGGAGCATACGAGATGTTCGAGGAGCTGAAATTAGTTTTCCAAGCTCATGCCCGGGTCGAGAGATATGATGTCTCCGACAAGTTCTTCAGCTGTAAAATGGAGGAGAACAGTTCTGTTAGTGAGCACATACTCAGAATGTCTGGGTTGCACAACCGCTTGTCTCAGCTGGGAGTTAATCTCCCGGATGACGCGGTCATTGGCAGAATCCTCCAGTCGCTTCCACCAAGCTACAGGTGCTTTGTGATGAACTACAATATGCAGGGGATGGAAAAGACCATTCCCGAGGTATATTCAATGCTGAAATCAGCGGAAGGGGAGATCAGAAAAGAACATCAAGTGTTGATGGTGAATAAATACACTAAGTTCAAGAAGGGCAAGGGTAAGAAGAACTTCAAGAAGGACGGCAAGGGAGTTGCCGCGCCCGGTAAGCCAGTTACTGGGAAGAAGTCAAAGAATGGACCCAAGCCCGGGACTGAGTGCTTTTATTGCAAGGGAAGTGGTCACTGGAAGCGGAACTGCCCCAAATATTTAGCGGACAAGAAGAAGGCCAGCAACACCAAAGGTATATGTGATATACAAGTAATTGATGTGTACCTTACCAGTACTCGTAGTAGCTCCTGGGTATTTGATACCGGTGCGGTTGCTCATATTTGTAACTCAAAGCAGGAACTACGGAATAAACGGAGACTGGCAAAGGATGAGGTGACGATGCGCGTCGGGAATGGTTCCAAGGTCGATGTGATCGCCGTCGGCACGCTACCTCTGCATCTACCCACGGGATTAGTTTTAAACCTCAATAATTGTTATTTAGTGCCAGCTTTGAGCATGAACATTGTATCTGGATCTCGTTTAATTCGATATGGCTACTCATTTAAATCCGAGAATAATGGTTGTTCTATTTATTTGAGAGATATGTTTTATGGTCATGCCCCGCTGGTCAATGGTTTATTTTTGATGAATCTCGAACGTGATGTTACACATGTTCATAGTGTGAATACCAAAAGATGTAAAGTTGATAACGATAGTCCCACATACTTGTGGCACTGCCGCCTTGGTCACATTGGTGTCAAGCGCATGAAGAAGCTCCATGCAGATGGACTTTTGGAGTCTCTTGATTACGAATCATTTGACACGTGCGAACCATGGCTCATGGGTAAAATGACCAAGACTTCGTTCTCTGGAACAATGGAGCGAGCAACCAACTTATTGGAAATCATACATACCGATGTGTGCGGTCCAATGAGTGTTTAGGCTCGCGGAGGATATCGTTATGTTCTCACTCTCACTGATGACTTAAGTAGATATGGGTATGTCTACCTAATGAAATACAAGTCTGAAACCTTTGAAAAGTTCAAGGAATTTCAGAGTGAAGTTGAGAATCAACGTGACAGGAAAATAAAATTCTTACGATCAGTTCGTGGTGGAGAATATTTAAGTCACGAGTTTGGTACACACTTAAGGAAATGTGGAATAGTTTCACAACTCACGCCGCCTGGAACACCTCAGAGAAACGGTGTGTCCGAACGTCGTAATCGCACTCTATTGGATATGGTGCGATCTATGATGTCTCTTACCGATTTACCGCTCTCATTTTGGGGCTATGCTTTAGAGACTGCCGCATTCACTTTAAATAGGGCTCCGTCGAAATCCGTTGAGACGACACCGTATGAATTATGGTTTGGGAAGAAACCTAAGCTGTCGTTTCTAAAAGTTTGGGGATGCGATGCTTATGTCAAGAAACTTCAACCTGAAAAGCTCGAACCCAAGTCAGAAAAATGCATCTTCATAGGATACCCTAAGGAACCTATTGGGTATACCTTCTACCTCATATCCGAAGGCAAGATCTTCGTTGCCAAGAACGGGTCCTTTCTGGAGAAGGAGTTTCTCTCGAAAGAATTGAGTGGAAGGAAAGTGGAACTTGATGAGGTGATAGTCACCCCTTCCGAACCGGAAAGTAGCGCAGCGCGGGAAAATGTTCCTGTGGTGCCTACACCGACTGGGGAGGAAGTTAATGATGATGATCATGAAGCTTCAGATCAAGTTACTGAACTTCGTAGGTCCACAAGGATACGTTCCGCACCAGAGTGGTACGGCAACCCTGTCCTGGAAATCACGTTGTTAGACAACGGTGAACCTTCGAACTATGAAGAAGCGATGGCGGGCCTAGATTCCGACAAATGGCTAGAAGCCATGAAATCCGAGATAGAATCCATGTATGAAAACAAAGTATGGACTTTGACTGACTTGCCCGATGAGCGGCGAGCCATAGAAAACAAATGGATCTTTAAGAAGAAGACAGACGCGGATGGTAATGTGACCATCTATAAAGCTCGACTTGTCGCTAAGGGTTATCGACAAGTTCAAGGGGTTGACTACGATGAGACTTTCTCACCCGTAGCGAAGCTGAAGTCCGTCCGAATCATGTTAGCAATTGCCGCATACTATGATTATGAGATATGGCAGATGGACGTCAAAACGGCATTCCTTAATGGCTTCCTTAAGGAAGAGTTGTATATGATGCAGCCGGAAGGTTTTGTCGATCCTAAGAATGCTAACAAAGTATGCAAGCTCCAGCGCTCAATCTATGGGCTGGTGCAAGCATCTCGGAGTTGGAACATTCGCTTTGATGAGATGATCAAAGCGTTTGGATTTACACAGACTTATGGAGAAGCCTGTGTTTACAAGAAAGTGAGTGGGAGCTCTGTAGTATTTCTCATATTATATGTGGATGACATACTATTGATGGGAAATGATATAGAATTCTTGGAAAGTATTAAGGCCTATTTGAATAAGTGTTTTTCAATGAAGGACCTTGGAGAAGCTGCTTATATATCAGGCATCAAGATCTATAGAGATAGATCAAGACGCCTCATTGGTCTTTCACAGAGTACATACCTTGACAAGATATTGAAGAAGTTCAGTATGGATCAGTCCAAGAAGGGGTTCTTGCCTGTATTGCAAGGTGTGCAATTGAGCACGGCTCAATGCCCGACCACGGCAGAAGATATAGAAAAGATTAGTGTCATCCCCTATGCCTCGGCCATAGGGTCTATTATGTATGCCATGCTGTGTACCAGACCTGATGTAAACCTTGCCGTAAGTTTGGTAGGAAGGTACCAAAGTAATCCCGGCATGGAACACTGGACAGCGGTCAAGAATATCCTGAAGTACCTGAAGAGGACTAAGGATATGTTTCTCGTTTATGGAGGTGACGAAGAGCTCGTCGTAAAGGGTTACGTTGACGCTAGCTTCGACACAGATCTGGATGACTCGAAGTCACAGACCGGATACGTGTATATTTTGAATGGAGGAGCAGTAAGCTGGTGCAGTTGCAAGCAAAGCGTCGTGGCGGGATCTACATGTGAAGCCGAGTACATGGCAGCCTCGGAGGCAGCACAAGAAGCAGTCTGGATGAAGGAGTTCATTGCCGACCTAGGGGTGATTCCCAATGCGTCGGGCCCGATGACTCTCTTCTGTGACAACACTGGAGCTATTGCCCTTGTGAAGGAGCCCAGGTTTCACAGGAAGACCAGACATATCAAGCGTCGCTTCAACTCCATTCGTGAAAGTGTTCAAAATGGAGACATAGATGTTTGTAAAGTACATACGGACCTGAATGTAGCAGATCCGTTAACTAAACCTCTCCCTAGGGCAAAACATGATCAACACCAGGACGCAATGGGTGTTCGATTCATCACAATGTAACTAGATTATTGACTCTAGTGCAAGTGGGAGACTATTGGAAATATGCCCTAGAGGCAATAATAAATGGTTATTATTATATTTCTTTGTTCATGATAATAGTCTATTATTCATGCTATAATTGTATTGTCCGGAAATCGTAATACATGTGTGAATACATAGACCACAACGTGTCCCTAATAAGCCTCTAGTTGACTAGCGCGTAGATCAACAGATAGTCATGGTTTCCTGACTATGGACATTGGATGTCATTGATAACGGGATCACATCATTACGAGAATGATGTGATGGACAAGACCCAATCCTAAGCATAGCATAAAAGATCGTGTAGTTTCGTTTGCTAGAGCTTTTCCAATGTCAAGTATCTTTTCCTTAGACCATGAGATCGTGCAACTCCCGGATACCGTAGGAGTGCTTTGGGTGTGCCAAACGCCACAACGTAACTGGGTGACTATAAAGGTGCACTACGGGTATCTCCGAAAGTGTCTGTTGGGTTGGCACGGATCGAGACTGGGATTTGTCACTCCGTGTGACGGAGAGGTATCTCTGGGCCCACTCAGTAATGCATCATCATAATGAGCTCAATGTGACTAAGGCGTTAGTCACGGGATCATGCATTGCGGTACGAGTAAAGAGACTTGCCGGTAACGAGATTGAACAAGGTATTGGGATACCGATGATCGAATCTCGGGCAAGTAACATACCGATTGACAAAGGGAATTGCAGACGGGATTGATTGAATCCTCGACACCGTGGTTCATCCGATGAGATCATCGTGGAACATGTGGGAGCCAACATGGGTATCCAGATCCCGCTGTTGGTTATTGACCGGAGAGGCGTCTCGGTCATGTCTGCATGTCTCCCGAACCCGTAGGGTCTACACACTTAAGGTTCGATGACACTAGGGTTGTAGAGATATGTGTATGCGGAAACCCGAAAGTTGTTCGGTGTCCCGGATGAGATCCCGGACGTCACGAGAGGTTCCGGAATGGTCCGGAGGTGAAGAATTATATATAGGAAGTCAAGTTTCGGCCACCGGGAATGTTTCGGGGGTTACCGGTATTGTACCGGGACCACCGGAAGGGTCCCGGGGGTCCACCGGGTGGGGCCATCTATCCCGGAGGGCCCCGTGGGCTGAAGTGGGAAGGGAACCAACCCCTAGTGGGCTGGGCGCCCCCCCATGGGCCTGCCCCCATGCGCCTAGGGTTGGGAACCCTAGGGTGGGGGGGACTTCCCACTTGCCTTGGTGTAACGCCCACGATGCGGCTATATCTCCCACGTGTCGAGGCACGACTTAGAGGCATAACCGCATAGTGGTTTTGTCGCAAGAAGGGTCATCTTCACACAATCCCATGTAATGAACAAGAATGGGATAACGAGTTGGCTTACAATCGCCACTTCACACAATACATAAATATCATCATAGATCATCCAAAATACAAACATATGACCGACTACGGTCAAAAACCAGATGAAAATAAGACAACCCCAAATGCTAGATCCCCGATCGTCCCAACTGTGCTCCACTACTGATCATCAGGAAAAGACACATAGTAACGACCACGTTCCTCGTCGAACTCCCACTTGAGATCGACGCCATCATCTGCACTGGCATCGTCAGCACCTGCAACTGTTTTGGAAGTATCTGTGAGTCACGGGGACTCAGCAATCTCACACCCGCGAGATCAAGACTATTTATGCTTATGGGAAAAGGAGGTGCAAAGGGGTGGAGCTGCAGCAGAAAAAGCATATATGGTGGCTAACTTGCGCAAATGAGAGCGAGAAGAGAAGCAACGGAACGGACGTCATCTAGCAATGACCAAGAAGTGATCCTGAACACCTACTTACGTCATTCATAACACAGACCGTGTTCACTTCCCGGACTCCGCTGAGAAGAGACCATCGCGGTTACACACGCACTTGGTGTATTTTAAATGGGTCAAGTGACAAGTTATCTACAACCGGACATTAACAAATTCCCATCTACCTCATAACCGCGGGCACGGCTTTCGAAAGATAATACCCTGCAGGGGTGTCCCAACTTAGCCCATCATAAGCTCTCACGGTCAACGAAGGATAAACCTTCTCCCGGAAAGACCCGATCAGTCTCGGAATCCCGGTTTACAAGACATCTCGACAATGGTAAAACAAGACCAGCAAAGCCACCCGAATGTGCCGACAAATCCCGATAGGAGCTGCACATATCTCGTTCTCAGGGCACACCGGATGAGACATCCTACGAGTAAAACCAGACCTCGAGTTTCCAGGAGGGGGCCCCGCAGTCTGCTCAGTTCGGACCAACACTCGAAGGAGCACTGGCCCGGGGGGGTTAAAATAAGATGACCCTCGGGCTCGCGAAAAGCCGGGGGAAAAATGCTTAGGCGGCAAATGGTAAAACCAAAGTTGGGCCTTGCTGGAGGAGTTTTATTCAAGGCGAACTGTCAAGGGGGTCCCATAAATCATCCAACCGCGTAAGGAACGCAAACTCAAGGAACATAATCCCGGTATAACAGTAACTAGGGCGGCAAGAATGGAACAAAACACCAGGCATAAGGCCGAGCCTTCCACCCTTTACCAAATATATATAGATGCATTAATTAAATAAGAGATATTGTGATATCCGAACATATCCATGTTCCGACATGGAACAAACTTCAACTTCACCTGCAACTAGCAACGCTATAAGAGGGGCTGAGCAAAAGCGGTAACTTAGCCAAACAACGGTTTGCTAGGAAAGGATGGTTAGAGGCTGACATGGCTGAAATAGGAGACATGATATAGCAAGTGATAGGTAGCGAGCATGCCAATAGAGCGAACAACTAGCATAGCAAAGATAGAAGTGATTTCGAGGGGTGGTCATCTTGCCTGCAAGATTCTCAGAGTTGTCGAAAACTTGATCCTCGTAAGCGTACTCGACAGGTTCCTCGTTCACGAACTCGTCTCCCGGCTCTACCCAAGACAAGAACACAAACAAACGGAACCACAATCAACAACGAGAAATGCGCAAGCAACATGATGCAAAACATGTATGAAATGCAAAATATGATATGCGATGCATATGCGTGCTCCGGAAGGAAAATGATGAACATGGTAGTAACTTGGCAAACCAAGCATGCCACTGGAAAGATGAGATGATTTCGGTCGAAATCGATATAAAGATCACCGGAATCGGATGCACGGTTTGCAAATGGCAAGCAAAACAAGAATGACACGAATCTGCGATTAGCAGCATGATAGCACTTAAAATGCAACAAGTAACAATGCTACGGCACCCCAACATAGCAACAAAGCACATGGCAGTAATCTACAGGAAATGCCTGACAAAAGATGAACACTGAACTACGCCTAGTTCACAACATATCAAGCTCAAACAAGCATGGCAAAAGAGCAAAAGAATACAGGTTCACAGACTTGGTGAAAAACTGGACATGGCAGTAAACAGCATCAGGTAGCAATGTTCAGAGCACGAAATCAACATGCTACAGGAACTTAACATAGCAAAACAAGGCATGGTACTGTTCTACTAAATGCACATGACAAAAGTCCCTTACTGACCATAAGCCAAAAAGGATCAGAAGATATGATGGCAAGTATGTAAACATAGCAAGTTTTGTTATCAGGTTTCAGACTTGGCACAAAACAGAGCATGGCAGAAATATTAATATGTAGGCCTCTTTATGAGCTTGATGCACTCACTACAGAGCAATGCATGACAAAACAAGCATACCTACAGCAAGATGGCATGTTTATGAAGCTAACCATGGCAAGAACAATTGCATAGCATGTATGGATCAACTACAATAAGCTTGGCAAAAATGCATATCATGTTAATAATCTGCCAGAAATATTTTATAGCAAAAGTAGAGCAAGATTGAGTCATGCTATGGCACTCTAAAATTGCAAACAGTTGCAGGAATAGATCAATTACGACTATAGCTACAAAACATCCGTACTGAACATCTCCAAAATATGTATGGATCTCTCTGTAGCATCAAGTTTACATGGCAACAAAATTACAGCAGACAAAGACTTAGAGAAATCACAAGTCCCTGAAATCAGAAATATTACGGGACCTACTTTGCATGCTTGTGCAAGTCACCACAGAAATCACAAAAATACATGGACTATACCACTGGAAAGATGGCATGGCATACTTCAAAACACATGTAGACCTCATGCTCAAAAGATGCACAGAATAAATGATACAAAAATGACAAATCTCCAAGTTCTATTAAGAACCAGAGAATAACAGCAACTAGCCCTCTTCCAA
>NC_057814.1:508107562-508116744 GCF_018294505.1 Triticum aestivum
GAGATAGGAGCGCCGGATTGGAAAACGGACAACGGGGAAAATGCTCGGATGCATGAGACGAACACGTATGCGAATGCAATGCACATGATGACATGATATGAAAATGCATGACATGACAAAATACAGAACGAAAGATAAAAACCCGACAACGGAGGGAAAAACATATCACATAGCCGAAAATGGCAAGAGTCGGAGTTACAAATATGGCAAGTTACATGCGGGGTGTTACAACACTCCACCACTACGAGAGGATCTCGTCCCGAGATCTAGGACTGAAAGAACTCCGGATATTCGGAACGGAGATGGTCCTCGCGTTCCCAGGTGGCTTCCCGGTCGGAATGGTGCGACCACTTCACTTTCAGGAATTTGATAGACTTGTTGCGAGTCTTGCGCTCAGTTTCTTCAAGAATAGCAACGGGGTGCTCATGATAAAACAAATCTTCTTGGAGATCAATCTCTTTGAAGTCGATAGTGCGCTCAGGCGTCTTGAAGCACTTGCGGAGCTGTGACACGTGGAACACATCGTGCACGTTCGCGAAGTTGGAAGGAAGCTCAAGTTGATAGGCGAGATCGCCTCTTTTGCCAATGATCTTGAAAGGACCCACGTATCTAGGGGCAAGCTTCCCTTTGATACCGAAGCGACGAGTGCCTTTCATTGGAGAGACGCGGAGGTAGACATGGTCTCTGATCTCGAAAGCCAAATCACGATGCTAACTATCATAGTAACTCTTCTGGCGCGATTGCGCGGCTTTGAGATTATCACGGATGACTTTACACATTTCTTCAGCTTCAGTGATTAAGTCATTGCCAAGAAGTTGGCGTTCACCAGTCTCTGACCAATTGAGAGGAGTACGACACTTTCTGCCATAGAGAATCTCGAATGGGGCCTTGCCCGAACTCGCTTGGAAGCTGTTGTTGTAGGAGAATTCAGCATATGGAAGACAATCTTCCCATTTCATGCCAAAGGAAATGACACAAGCCCTGAGCATATCTTCAAGAATTTGATTGACTCGCTCGACTTGGCCACTAGTTTGAGGATGGAAAGCTGTGCTGAAGCGAATGTTTGTGCCCATGGCCTTCTGGAAGGAGTCCCAGAACTTAGAGGTGAAGATGCTTCCACGATCAGAAGAAATCAATTGTGGAATGCCATGCAAAGAGACAAATCTGGAGGTGTAGAGCTCTGCCAGCTGAGCTGCTGTGATGGATTCTTCGATAGGAAGGAAATGAGCCACTTTAGAGAGCTTGTCGATGACAACGAAGATAGCATCATTTCCGCGCTTGGACTTGGGAAAACCAGTCACGAAGTCCATTTCGATGTGATCAAACTTCCATTCTGGGATAGCAAGAGGTTGGAGGAGACCAGCTGGTCGTTGGTGTTCTGCTTTCACTCTTTGGCAGACATCACATTCATTCACGAATTGAGCAATCTCTCGCTTCATTCGAGTCCACCAATACGACTGCTAGAGGTCATGATACATCTTCGTACTTCCAGGATGAATGGAAAGGAGAGAATTGTGCGCATCATTCATTATGACTTTCCTTAGATCACCTTTCGGAACCACAATCCGGTCCTCGAAGAACAAAGTGTCTCTGTCATCAATGCGATAGCACTTGTATTTGTAAAGACCCTTGTCGATACCACGTTTCACCTTCTTCACCATGGCATCAAGGAGTTGTGCCTCACGAATTTGATCTTCCAAAGTAGGAGAGACTATGAGGTTGGAACGAAAGCCTTGAGGAACAACTTGGAGATTCAGCTTGCGGAAAGCTTCACAAAGATCCGGTTCGAAAGGCTTGAGAATTAAGCTGTTGCAATAAACTTTCCTGCTTAAAGCATCTGCAATGACATTGGCCTTGCCTGGAGTATATTCGATACTCGGATTGTACTCTTGAATCATTTCGACCCATCGAGTCTGCCTGAGGTTGAGGTTGGGCTGAGTGAAGATATACTTGAGGCTCTTGTGATCAGTGAAAATGTCCACTTGTCTTCCCAACAAGAGATGTCTCCACGTAATCAACGCATGGACAACTGCTGCCAACTCAAGATCGTGAGTGGGGTAGTTCTTCTCGTTGGGCTTCAACTGCCGAGAGGTATAGGCCACAACTTTCTTCTCTTGCATTAACACAGCACCGAGACCTTGGAGAGAAGCATCACAGAAAACTTCATACGGCTTGGATTCATCAGGAGGAGTCAAAACAGGAGCTGTGACTAGTTTCTCTTTGAGAGTGTTGAAAGCAACGTCACACTCAGGAGACTAGACATATTTCACATGCTTCTGTAGGAGGTTGGAAAGAGGCTTTGCAATCTTGGAGAAATTCTCAACGAATCTTCGGCAATAGCTTGCAAGACCCAGAAAACTGCGGAGCTGCTTGACATTTTGAGGAGGTTCCCAATCCAGAATTGCGGACACCTTCTCGGGGTTAACAGCGATGCCCTTGGCAGAGATGATGTGACCAAGAAAAAGAACTTCATCGAGCCAAAACTCACATTTGGAGAACTTCGCATAGAATTGATACTCTCTGAGCTTGTCGAGCACCAATCGCAAATGTTTGGCATGATCCTGCTTGTTCTTGGAGAAGACCAAGATATCATCGAGATACACCAGAACGAATTCATTCGTATAGGGGTTGAAGATGAAATTCATCATCCGAGAGAACACTGGAGGAGCATTGACAAGGCCGAAAGACACGACAGTATATTCATAAGAACCAAAGCTCGTTCTGAATGCTGTCTTGGGAATATCTTCTTCACGAATGCGAATCTGATGATAACCCATACGAAAATCAAGCTTCGAGAATACTTTAGCGCCTTTGAGTTGCTCAAATAGCTCATTGATGTTGGGAAGTGGATACTTGTTCTTGATTGTCTTCTTGTTCAATGGACGGTAGTCGACACAAAGTCGGTCCGTGCCATCCTTCTTCTTGACAAAAAGAACACCACAGCCCCATGGAGAAGAACTCGGTCTGATCAAACCCAGACGTTCTTGTTCATCGAGCTGTTTCTTCAATTCCTTCAGCTCGTTTGGTCCAAGCTTGTATGGACGCTTGCAAACGGGTTCAGTGCCAGGCTCTAGTTCGATAACGAACTCAACTGGCCGATGAGGAGGCATACCCGGAAGCTCTTCTGGAAAGACATCTTGATACTCGCAAACGACTGGAATTTGAGAGATGGCATTTAGTTCGCCCTTCTCATTGAGAGAGAAAAACCGAATGGTTTCATCACGAGCGGCAAAAATAATCACATCCTCAGACGAGTGTGTCAATTGAATTTCCCTGGCAGCGCAATCAAGTTGAGCCTTGTGCTTAGAAAGACAGTCCATCCCGAGAATAAGATCAATATCCGAGTCACCAAGAACAATTGGAGAAGACTGAAATTTGTAGTCGCCCATCTTGATGGAGACATCGGGAGCAACCAAACTAGACGACAAAAGCTTACCCGGAGAAACAACTTGCATAACTTTGGATAAAATCTCTGTGTCAACATTGTGCTTCGATGCAAATGGGTATGACAAGAAAGAATGCGATGCACCAGTATCAAAAAGAACTTTTGCAGGAATATCATTAACTGAGAGATTACCCATTATCACATCAGTAGATTCCTCCGCTTGGGCTGCATTCATCATGTTCACCTTTGCAGACTTTGGATTATGCTTGACCACTGCATTGCTGGAAGGTCTGACAGGAGGAGGAGGAGGAAGACGCCTCTGGTTGAAGCACTTGTTAGCATAGTGACCTTTCTGCTGACACTTGTTGCAAGTCACCTCTGAGAGTGGACGGTGATAAGGAGCATTGGACTTTGGAGCTTGATTCTGAGACTTGTTATGATAGCCAGAATTGGAAGAGTTTGAAGAACCATGGCCACCTTTGTTCTTCTGCTGATAAGGCTGACGAAACGGAGGAGGAGGAGGCAACCAGAACTTCTGTTGCTTAGCTGTCACAAGTGAGGAAGAAGAAGACTGAACTGCATCCCTGACTCTCTTCTTAGAAGCCTCACACTTGAGCTGAGCAGCCTCTTGCTTCAGTGCCATATTGTAGAATTGATCAAAGTGAGTAGGCTCAACAAGAACGAGAGCTAACTTCAAATCCTCTTTAAGGCCACCTCTGAAGTGATAGATCATGCTCTTCTCATCAGGAACGTCTTGTTTAGCGAAGCGAGCAAGTTTCTGAAACTGAATGTTGTATTGATACACAGACATGTTTCCTTGCTTGAGATTGCGGAACTCCTCACGCTTGCTCTCGACAACACTTTGTGGAATGTGGTGCGCTTTGAAGTCCCGACAGAAGTCAGTCCAAGTGATCACACGACCTCCTCTGGAATCTTTGTATTGCTGGAACCAATCAGCAGCTTGGTCCTTGAGCTGGAAAGAAGCAAACTTGACAAAGTCCTCAGGCCTGACATTGCTACATTCAAAATGCTTGTTGATGTCCACGAGCCAATCATCGGCATCCGTGGCCTCGGCACAGTAGCTGAAAGACTTGGGCTGATTTGCGAGAAACTGGTTGAGAGTGGCAAAGTGAAACTGATTGTTGCCTTGACCTTGATTGCCTTGCCCTTGAGTACGTTCTTGCAAGAGTTGCAGAATCATCTGAGCATTGGCGTTGGTGGCTGCCATGATTGCTTGCCATGCCTCCGGAGGTGGAGCTGGTGGCGGAGGGTTCGCTTGACTCCCTTCATTGCGATCCGGATTCTGACGCGTTGGCGGAGCCATCCTGAAGAGGGTGACATCCGTTAGCATCTTGATAGACAAATAGATAAGTAGAATCAACGGATAGAAATTGCAACATATAGTCTTCACAATAAACATTCGCACGAAGATGAACGAATGAATTCCGTAGTAAATCATCACACTTCCATAAGTTGAGAAGCCACTTGAAAAAGATATGGAATGAACATATGAATTCGACGCAACTCGAATACCACAATACAAAATAAAACAAAGTATTGGCTTGCAGAATAAGCCGGAACAAACATATGATAGATATTTCGTCCGAAGTTTTCGTGGTGGGGCCCACACGGGCTCAATCGTACAGCACCATCATGTACAGGGCTGTGCACATGACATACGAAGCGTCCCCGAGTCGGCAAAGCCATGGACTCTTTAAGACACAATGAGACCACTGTAAAATCAACCGTATACAGGCGGACCACGAGACGTCGAACCCCAATCTCATATCATGCGTCTGTCGGAAAGAAATCCTAAGGCTACTTGAATTCGCACTTATAAACTCCCGAAACTTTCTGGTTATGCAATCTGGTGTAGGGGATACAGGGGACACAAAATATATCACCCAAACTAACAATCCCTAGATCCAGCTGTATCCATCCGTCAACACATAACCAAGAAACCTTCGGAAATCGTTTACCTCAACCTTCGAAAAACATCCGTTATACAAGTTATGGCAATACTCCCGAACTCCCGCCCCAGTACTGGGTGGCGTCGAGGTGATCTCACCAACAACTGCATAAAAGAGATTTCGATGTCGGCGAAACTCAGGTATTCCAGAACTGCAACGATAAAATTGTGACGACAACACCTCGGAGCTCAACTCCCCGGGACACTGCCACAACCCCTAAATGTCAGGAGGCACCAAGAACAATGTTCTCGTCACAAATCGATCGGAACGATTCCAAGATACCCGCGTGATCCTAAAAAAAAATTTAGTGAAATTTGAGGAGAGAACAGTCAAAACTTCTACGTCAGGAGACCTCACCAGAGCGACGAAGGGACTGAGGAGTAAAAAGAATCCTACTCTCCGGTATATATAATCCTAAGACTCAAAACATTTTTAATCTAGACTCAACAACGCCAGCGATTCGATCAAGCAGGGGGCTCCTAAGTCGGGGATGGCTCTGATTACCAACTTGTAACGCCCACGATGCCGCTATATCTCCCACGTGTCGAGGCACGACTTAGAGGCATAACCGCTGCGGACACCTTCTCGGGGTTAACAGCGATGCCCTTGGCAGAGATGATGTGACCAAGAAAAAGAACTTCATCGAGCCAAAACTCACATTTGGAGAACTTCGCATAGAATTGATACTCTCTGAGCTTGTCGAGCACCAATCGCAAATGTTTGGCATGATCCTGCTTGTTCTTGGAGAAGACCAAGATATCATCGAGATACACCAGAACGAATTCATTCGTATAGGGGTTGAAGATGAAATTCATCATCCGAGAGAACACTGGAGGAGCATTGACAAGGCCGAAAGACACGACAGTATATTCATAAGAACCAAAGCTCGTTCTGAATGCTGTCTTGGGAATATCTTCTTCACGAATGCGAATCTGATGATAACCCATACGAAAATCAAGCTTCGAGAATACTTTAGCGCCTTTGAGTTGCTCAAATAGCTCATTGATGTTGGGAAGTGGATACTTGTTCTTGATTGTCTTCTTGTTCAATGGACGGTAGTCGACACAAAGTCGGTCCGTGCCATCCTTCTTCTTGACAAAAAGAACACCACAGCCCCATGGAGAAGAACTCGGTCTGATCAAACCCAGACGTTCTTGTTCATCGAGCTGTTTCTTCAATTCCTTCAGCTCGTTTGGTCCAAGCTTGTATGGACGCTTGCAAACGGGTTCAGTGCCAGGCTCTAGTTCGATAACGAACTCAACTGGCCGATGAGGAGGCATACCCGGAAGCTCTTCTGGAAAGACATCTTGATACTCGCAAATGACTGGAATTTGAGAGATGGCATTTAGTTCGCCCTTCTCATTGAGAGAGAAAAACCGAATGGTTTCATCACGAGCGGCAAAAATAATCACATCCTCAGACGAGTGTGTCAATTGAATTTCCCTGGCAGCGCAATCAAGTTGAGCCTTGTGCTTAGAAAGCCAGTCCATCCCGAGAATAAGATCAATATCCGAGTCACCAAGAACAATTGGAGAAGACTGAAATTTGTAGTCGCCCATCTTGATGGAGACATCGGGAGCAACCAAACTAGACGACAAAAGCTTACCCGGAGAAACAACTTGCATAACTTTGGATAAAATCTCTGTGTCAACATTGTGCTTCGATGCAAATGGGTATGACAAGAAAGAATGCGATGCACCAGTATCAAAAAGAACTTTTGCAGGAATATCATTAACTGAGAGATTACCCATTGTCACATCAGTAGATTCCTCCGCTTGGGCTGCATTCATCATGTTCACCTTTGCAGACTTTGGATTATGCTTGACCACTGCATTGCTGGAAGATCTGACAGGAGGAGGAGGAGGAAGACGCCTCTGGTTGAAGCACTTGTTAGCATAGTGACCTTTCTGCTGACACTTGTTGCAAGTCACCTCTGAGAGTGGACGGTGATAAGGAGCATTGGACTTTGGAGCTTGATTCTGAGACTTGTTATGATAGCCAGAATTGGAAGAGTTTGAAGAACCATGGCCACCTTTGTTCTTCTGCTGATAAGGCTGACGAAACGGAGGAGGAGGAGGCAACCAGAACTTCTGTTGCTTAGCTGTCACAAGTGAGGAAGAAGAAGACTGAACTGCATCCCTGACTCTCTTCTTAGAAGCCTCACACTTGAGCTGAGCAGCCTCTTGCTTCAGTGCCATATTGTAGAATTGATCAAAGTGAGTAGGCTCAACAAGAACGAGAGCTAACTTCAAATCCTCTTTAAGGCCACCTCTGAAGTGATAGATCATGCTCTTCTCATCAGGAACGTCTTGTTTAGCGAAGCGAGCAAGTTTCTGAAACTGAATGTTGTATTGATACACAGACATGTTTCCTTGCTTGAGATTGCGGAACTCCTCACGCTTGCTCTCGACAACACTTTGTGGAATGTGGTGCGCTTTGAAGTCCCGACAGAAGTCAGTCCAAGTGATCACACGACCTCCTCTGGAATCTTTGTATTGCTGGAACCAATCAGCAGCTTGGTCCTTGAGCTGGAAAGAAGCAAACTTGACAAAGTCCTCAGGCCTGACATTGCTACATTCAAAATGCTTGTTGATGTCCACGAGCCAATCATCGGCATCCGTGGCCTCGGCACAGTAGCTGAAAGACTTGGGCTGATTTGCGAGAAACTGGTTGAGAGTGGCAAAGTGAAACTGATTGTTGCCTTGACCTTGATTGCCTTGCCCTTGAGTACGTTCTTGCAAGAGTTGCAGAATCATCTGAGCATTGGCGTTGGTGGCTGCCATGATTGCTTGCCATGCCTCCGGAGGTGGAGCTGGTGGCGGAGGGTTCGCTTGACTCCCTTCATTGCGATCCGGATTCTGACGCGTTGGCGGAGCCATCCTGAAGAGGGTGACATCCGTTAGCATCTTGATAGACAAATAGATAAGTAGAATCAACGGATAGAAATTGCAACATATAGTCTTCACAATAAACATTCGCACGAAGATGAACGAATGAATTCCGTAGTAAATCATCACACTTCCATAAGTTGAGAAGCCACTTGAAAAAGATATGGAATGAACATATGAATTCGACGCAACTCGAATACCACAATACAAAATAAAACAAAGTATTGGCTTGCAGAATAAGCCGGAACAAACATATGATAGATATTTCGTCCGAAGTTTTCGTGGTGGGGCCCACACGGGCTCAATCGTACAGCACCATCATGTACAGGGCTGTGCACATGACATACGAAGCGTCCCCGAGTCGGCAAAGCCATGGACTCTTTAAGACACAATGAGACCACTGTAAAATCAACCGTATACAGGCGGACCACGAGACGTCGAACCCCAATCTCATATCATGCGTCTGTCGGAAAGAAATCCTAAGGCTACTTGAATTCGCACTTATAAACTCCCGAAACTTTCTGGTTATGCAATCTGGTGTAGGGGATACAGGGGACACAAAATATATCACCCAAACTAACAATCCCTAGATCCAGCTGTATCCATCCGTCAACACATAACCAAGAAACCTTCGGAAATCGTTTACCTCAACCTTCGAAAAACATCCGTTATACAAGTTATGGCAATACTCCCGAACTCCCGCCCCAGTACTGGGTGGCGTCGAGGTGATCTCACCAACAACTGCATAAAAGAGATTTCGATGTCGGCGAAACTCAGGTATTCCAGAACTGCAACGATAAAATTGTGACGACAACACCTCGGAGCTCAACTCCCCGGGACACTGCCACAACCCCTAAATGTCAGGAGGCACCAAGAACAATGTTCTCGTCACAAATCGATCGGAACGATTCCAAGATACCCGCGTGATCCTAAAAAAAA
>NC_057814.1:508116754-508119984 GCF_018294505.1 Triticum aestivum
TTTAGTGAAATTTGAGGAGAGAACAGTCAAAACTTCTACGTCAGGAGACCTCACCAGAGCGACGAAGGGACTGAGGAGTAAAAAGAATCCTACTCTCCGGTATATATAATCCTAAGACTCAAAACATTTTTAATCTAGACTCAACAACGCCAGCGATTCGATCAAGCAGGGGGCTCCTAAGTCGGGGATGGCTCTGATTACCAACTTGTAACGCCCACGATGCCGCTATATCTCCCACGTGTCGAGGCACGACTTAGAGGCATAACCGCATAGTGGTTTTGTCGCAAGAAGGGTCATCTTCACACAATCCCATGTAATGAACAAGAATGGGATAAAGAGTTGGCTTACAATCGCCACTTCACACAATACATAAATATCATCATACATCATCCGAAATACAAACATATAGACCGACTACGGTCAAAAACCAGATGAAAATAAGACAACCCCAAATGCTAGATCCCCGATCGTCCCAACTGGGCTCCACTACTGATCATCAGGAAAAGACACATAGTAACGACCACGTTCCTCGTCGAACTCCCACTTGAGATCGACGCCATCATCTGCACTGGCATCGTCAGCACCTGCAACTGTTTTGGAAGTATCTGTGAGTCACGGGGACTCAGCAATCTCACACCCGCGAGATCAAGACTATTTATGCTTATAGGAAAAGGAGGTGCAAAGAGGTGGAGCTGCAGCGGCAAAAGCATATATGGTGGCTAACTTGCGCAAATGAGAGCGAGAAGAGAAGCAACGGAACGGACGTCATCTAGCAATGACCAAGAAGTGATCCTGAACACCTACTTACGTCATTCATAACACAGACCGTGTTCACTTCCCGGACTCCGCCGAGAAGAGACCATCACGGTTACACTCGCACTTGGTGTATTTTAAATGGGTCAAGTGACAAGTTATCTACAACCGGACATTAACAAATTCCCATCTGCCTCATAACCGCAGGCACGGCTTTCGAAACATAATACCCTGCAGGGGTGTCCCAACTTAGCCCATCATAAGCTCTCACGGTCAACGAAGGATAAACCTTCTCCCGGAAAGACCCGATCAGTCTCGGAATCCCGGTTTACAAGACATCTCGACAATGGTAAAACAAGACCAGCAAAGCCACCCGAATGTGCCGACAAATCCCGATAGGAGCTGCACATATCTCGTTCTCAGGGCACACCGGATGAGACATCCTACGAGTAAAACCAGACCTCGAGTTTCCAGGAGGGGGCCCCGCAATCTGCTCAGTTCGGACCAACACTCGAAGGAGCACTGGCCCGGGGGGGTTAAAATAAGATGACCCTCGGGCTCGCGAAAAGCCGGGGGAAAAAGGCTTAGGCGGCAAATGGTAAAACCAAAGTTGGGCCTTGCTGGAGGAGTTTTATTCAAGGCGAACTGTCAAGGGGGTCCCACAAATCACCCGACCGCGTAAGGAACGCAAACTCAAGGAACATAATCCCGGTATAACAGTAACTAGGGCGGCAAGAGTGGAACAAAACACCAGGCATAAGGCCGAGCCTTCCACCCTTTACCAAATATATATAGATGCATTAATTAAATAAGAGATATTGTGATATCCCAACATATCCATGTTCCGACATGGAACAAACATCAACTTCACCTGCAACTAGCAACGCTATAAGAGGGGCTGAGCAAAAGCGGTAACTTAGCCAAACAACGGTTTGCTAGGAAAGGATGGTTAGAGGCTGACATGGCTGAAATAGGAGACATGATATAGCAAGTTATAGGTAGCGAGCATGGCAATAGAGCGAACAACTAGCATAGCAAAGATAGAAGTGATTTCGAGGGGTGGTCATCTTGCCTGCAAGATTCTCAGAGTTGTCGAAAACTTGATCCTCGTAAGCGTACTCGACAGGTTCCTCGTTCACGAACTCGTCTCCCGGCTCTAACCAAGACATGAACACAAACAAACGGAACCACAATCAACAACGAGAAATGCGCAAGCAACATGATGCAAAACATGTATGAAATGCAAAATATGATATGCGATGCATATGCGTGCTTCGGAAGGAAAATGATGAACATGGCAGTAACTTGGCAAACCAAGCATGCCACTGGAAAGATGAGATGATTTCGGTCGAAATCGATATAAAGATCACCGGAATCGGATGCACGGTTTGCAAATGGCAAGCAAAACAAGAATGACACGAATCTGCGATTAGCAGCATGATAGCACTTAAAATGCAACAAGTAACAATGCTACAGCACCCCAACATAGCAACAAAGCACATGGCAGTAATCTACAGGAGATGCCTGACAAAAGATGAACACTGAACTACGCCTAGTTCACAACATATCAAGCTCAAACAAGCATGGCAAAAGAGCAAAAGAATACAGGTTCACAGACTTGGTGAAAAACTGGACATGGCAGTAAACAGCATCAGGTAGCAATGTTCAGAGCACGAAATCAACATGCTACAGGAACTTAACATAGCAAAACAAGGCATGGTACTGTTCTACTAAATGCACATGACAAAAGTCCCTTACTGACCATAAGCCAAAAAGGATCAGAAGATATGATGGCAAGTATGTAAACATAGCAAGTTTTGTTATCAGGTTTCAGACTTGGCACAAAACAGAGCATGGCAGAAATATTAATATGTAGGCCTCTTTATGAGCTTGATGCACTCACTACAGAGCAATGCATGACAAAACAAGCATACCTACAGCAAGATGGCATGTTTATGAAGCTAACCATGGCAAGAACAATTGCATAGCATGTATGGATCAACTACAATAAGCTTGGCAAAAATGCATATCATGTTAATAATCTGCCAGAAATATTTTATAGCAAAAGTAGAGCAAGATTGAGTCATGCTATGGCACTCTAAAATTGCAAACAGTTGCAGGAATAGATCAATTACGACTATAGCTACAAAACATCCGTACTGAACATCTCCAAAATATGTATGGATCTCTCTGTAGCATCAAGTTTACATGGCAACAAAATTACAGCAGACAAAGACTTAGAGAAATCACAAGTCCCTGAAATCAGAAATATTACGGGACCTACTTTGCATGCTTGTGCAAGTCACCACAGAAATCACAAAAATACATGGACTATACCACTGGAAAGATGGCATGGCATACTTCAAAACACATGTAGACCTCATGCTCAAAAGATGCACAGAATAAATGATACAAAAATGACAAATCTCCAAGTTCTATTAAGAACCAGAGAATAACAGCAACTAGCCCTCTTCCAA
>NC_057814.1:508120637-508255060 GCF_018294505.1 Triticum aestivum
TGTGATTTCGTTTTTCGGGATGCCCACATATAAATAGGTAGAGGGAGCTAGGAGACTCCAAAAGAGGTGCGTTATTCGCCCACACGATCGTGATCGAACGACCTAGAGCATGGAAGAGAGTTTGGTGGGTTTTGGGCTGGTTTTAGAGGGGGTTTTTGCTGGACACTCAAATGGACTTTGCGGATGCCCGGTTAACCGTTGGAGTACCAAACGACCTCCGAATGGAACGAAACTTGACCGGTAGTCTCCGGGTGGTATATTAAGACCACTTGACAAGCCTCGGTCCATTCCGAGAAAGTTTGACACACGCACATGAAAGAAAACTAGAAGGGTGCACCGGAGGAGATAGGAGCGCCGGATTGGAAAACGGACAACGGGGAAAATGCTCGGATGCATGAGACGAACACGTATGCGAATGCAATGCACATGATGACATGATATGAAAATGCATGACATGACAAAATACAGAACGAAAGAAACAAACCCGACAACGGAGGGAAAAACATATCACATAGCCGAAAATGGCAAGAGTCGGAGTTACAAATATGGCAAGTTACATGCGGGGGGTTACACTTGGGGGGCAAGGCACCCCTTCCCCCCTTTGGCCGCCGCCCCCCTTGGAGATCCCATCTCCCAGGGCCGGCGCCCCCCTAGGGGGCCTATATAAAGGGGGGGAGGGAGGGCAACAACAGAACAGCCTTGGGCGCCTCCCTCTCCCCCTGCTACACCTCTCCGTCTCGCAGAAGCTCGGCGAAGCCCTGCCGAGACCCGCTACATCCACCACCACGCCGTCGTGCTGCTGGATCTCCATCAACCTCTCCTTCCCCCTTGCTGGATCAAGAAGGAGGAGACGTCGCTGCACCGTACGTGTGTTGAACGCGGAGGTGCCGTCCGTTCGGCACTCGGTCATCGGTGATTTGGATCACGGCGAGTACGACTCCGTCATCCACGTTCATTGGAACGCTTCCGCTCGCGATCTACAAGGGTATGTAGATGCACTCCCTTCCCCTCGTTGCTAGTACACTCCATAGATGCATCTTGGTGAGCGTAGGAAAATTTTAAATTATGCTACGATTCCCAACACCCGGTGTCTTCGAGAAGCGGCTCTTCAAGCCATCAGCTACGCCACGTCTTTCGAGCATGACTCAGCCTCGGGAGGAGCTCCCACGGCCTCCGGCCACAGGAGCCCCGGCCTGTGGCCCGACCTCAGGAGCTCGGCTGCTCTTGGCGCTCGAGCCGCAGGAGGAATGCTGGACCAAGGAGTTCAAGGAGTACCTGACACACGGGACGCTGCCGGAGAAGGAAGAAGACGCGGAGCACGTGGCCCGGCAAGCCACGACATACTGTATCCAAGACGGTGAGTTATACAGGAAACGACCAAACGATGTCACGCTGCGCTGCATATCCAGTGATCAAGGAAGGGAGTTGTTGATTGACATACACGGCGGGGACTGTGGACACCACTCATCGTCACGGACCCTTGTCGACAAGGTGTTCCGTAGTGGATTCTACTGGCCTACAGCACTCAATGATGCAGCCGAGCTGGTGAAGTCCTGCGAAGCTTGCCAATTCCACGCCAAGCAAATCCATCAGCCTGCTCAGGGCCTCCAAACCATCCCGCTCACATGGCCGTTCGCGGTCTGCGGGCTGGACATCTTAGGCCCGTTCCCTCGGGCGCCAGGGGGCTACCGCTATCTCTACGTCGCCATAGACAAGTTCACCAAGTGGGCGGAAGTGGAAGCCGTCCGTACCATCCCAGCCGGCTCTGCTGTCAAGTTCATCAAGGGCCTCGTGAGCCGTTTCGGGGTCCCCAACCGCATCATCACAGATGACGGCTCGCAGTTTACTAGTAACCTTTTCAAAACCTACTGTGCTAACCTTGGAACGCAGATCTGCTACGCTTCGGTAGCGCACCCCAGGAGCAATGTCCAGGCCGAACGCGCCAACGCGGAGGTCCTGAGGGGCCTCAAGACCAGGATCTTCAAGAAGAAGTTGCAAGGGCTGGCACGATGAGCTCCAGTCCGTGCTGTGGTCCATCCGCACCACCGCCGCCAAGCCAACGGGCGAGACTCCATTCTTCCTCGTCTATGGAGCTGAAGGAGTCCTCCCTCACGAGGTCAAGCATCGCTCCGCGCGGGTCCTGGCATAAGACGAAACACAGCAGGACGCCACGCGGGGGATGGATCTCGTGCTGGGGGAGGAACGCCGTCACGAAGCTGCATTAAGGGCGGCAAGGTACCAACAAGTGCTGCGGCGATACCACTGCCACAACATCCGCTCCAGGACGCTTGAGGTGGGCGACCTCGTCCTGAGGTGGGTCCTCTCCAGGGAAGGGCTGCATAAGCTTTCACCCATGTGGGAGGGCCCGTTCAAGGTCGTCCACATCTCTAGGCCAGGCGCCGTGCGCCTGGAGACACAAGACGGGGTACCTATCCAAAACGCCTAGAACATCCAGCACCTCCGGAAGTTCTATCCATGAAGCAAGGCCCGGAGCCTGTGAAGCAAGGCCCGGAGCCTGTGAAGAAAGTACCAGAGCCTGTGAAGAAGGACCAGTGCCTGTGAAGAATCACCGCCCGTGACACTCTCACGTAATAATGAGTAGGGGCTGTACACGCCCCGGAGTCTCAGGAGCGCCGCCTCAGGCCCTGGGGCTCCCGCCAATGCCTAGTGGCAGCACTTAGCTCCGCGCTGGTGAGAAGACTTGAAGACTAGATTAGGTGCCGGACGCGGCTTTTCATTTGCTTTCCGTAGTTGGATCGCTTTTTCTTAATCGAAGTTTGCCTTTGGTGTTCCTTGCTGATTTGATTCCCTCGCCTCTTACCGCATTTTCTGGCTCTGGTTTGCTCGTGTTCTCTCTCTCGCATACCTCGCGAGGGGGCTAGGCAGGCGCCCTCGCGAGCATTTTTTCTCCTCTCTGCCTTCTCGCGAGCCACCCTCGTTCGAGCCCAAAAGCTGGCGCACCTCTCCTAGTCCGTGCCCCTCGGGTACCGCGATACAAAGCGCCAGGTCAGGGCCAGGGTGGACGGCAAATCTTTTAACGCACTTCCTAGCGAGTTTTTGCAGTTCCTGAGCGAATGCAGGCCACCAAGGCAAGATGGACACGAGGAAATAAGCGCCTCATAAGGAAGGGGGCGTCCTAACGCACCAGGTTAAGTTATCTTTGCGCAAAATAACAACACGGCACGGGAATAACGCGCACAGTGCAATAACCAAGGAACCACAGTTTGATACACGCCCCTCTGGGCCCATACTAGTTCCGTTCTTGATGCAGGAAAAAAGAGCAAAACAAAGCGGCCTAGCTGCGATCAGCGGAGGCAGGCCCTTAGCGACGCCCCGAGCCTAGCCAGACCCTTCCTCGCTACCGCCTTCGAAGCGGGCGCGGCGGCTGGTCATAGCCACCGCTGCTGGAGCTGCCGCCGGAGGAAGAGCCGCCGTAGCTGGAAGAGACACGGTCGCCGTTGAGGGCAGGCTCGCCCTCATCCTCGCCGCGACCGTCACCAAGGCCGAGCACCTCCTCACCGTCATTCGTCTCGGGGCAGCACCCGGCGCGGCGACCATCTTCCCCAAACTCAGTCACATAGAGGGTCGATCCACCATCGTACTTGAAGTGGAGGGTGCACCGCCTGCCCAGGCCACGTGCGCGGGCGAACGTCTGCCAGCCGCGGGCCAGGGCTATGTTGCCCGCGGCAGAAGTCTCGACCGCGACCCAGGAGGCCTTGCTGCAGCAACCATCCGCCTGCAACCAGAGTCCGCCCGGACCAGGGACCGGCAGTTCGTCGACGAAGAAGCGCGGGAGCTGGAGCCAATTGCCGGCCGGGTTCTCCGACCAGACGACGAACTCCGGCGACACCTCCGCTGAATGGAAGAGCGGACGGGGAGGCCGTGCCACCATAGCACGCCTCCCCTCGTCAACTGGACCGCCATGACTAGGACGACCCCCTCCGCGTGCTGCGGCGCCGCCTCGACGGTGGACCACGGCGTGCTTGCGCGGACGGCCGCGTCCGTGCTTGGGCGTCGGGGAGCCGGGTCCCTCGCGAGGGGCTTTTCCCTTCTCGGCGGCAGAGAACTTCCTTTGTGGCGCCATGGGTGGCACTGCAAGCAATGGAGCGAGGAGGAAGAAGCAAGCGAGCCAGGAAGAGATGGGCGCCGGGGGCTCCGCCCCCTCCTCATTTATAGCAAGAGAAGGCCAACCGACGCCTCCCACGATCGCAGGTAATGATGGTTTACCTTGCATGTCGCAGGGACTTGTCAAGTCGTGCAGTTGCCGAGGCAGCGTGGGGAAGCGGAGACGCCCATGTCCAGTCAACCGCCACGCGTCAACCGAGGCCGCAGGCTTTTGGGGCCCGCGGTGCTCCGAACTTGGCCCTTGGCTTCGCCGCGAAGCCAAGCCCGAGTGCACCTTGGGCTCGGGGGCTACTGTCGGCGTTCTGGGAACGGGGGTCCCCAGACTTGCCTGCCTGCGGCCCACAGCGTGGCTAAGCCAGCAGGCCGTACGGCCCATCTTCATCAACAAGGCATCCAAGACTCTCGTGAGGGGCCAAGCCTCGCGAGGCGGACGACGCAAGACCTCCTCAGGAGTGGCCTAGTCGGGCAGGCTCACGAGGAGTGGAGATATCAAGGCAGGGCAAACCTCACGAGGCTCTCGTGACGTGAGCCATGACGATTGGCACCGGGCGGGCGCCAGGCGGGCACCAGCGCGCGCAGCGTCCTTGTTTCCTCTTTGGTGCTAAGGAGGCCAGCACATGCGAGGAGTACCGAGGCATCAGGCAAAGGTTGCTATATCGGTGCAACAAGACCGAGACCAGAAGGACGGTAACATGGAGGTCATCGTGGAGCCCAAGACGGTGTCACCACCAGAGCTTTCCGCACGCGAAGACCACTTTTGTCAGGATAACCTATACTAGCTGTCCCCCTTCAAATTTGCCCGCCATTGTTGGCTCCCTTCCCGCTCAATATTTGGGAAGAGGACCAGGGCCCCTATAAATAGGTCTAGCCACCGTAGTAGCAGGGGATCGGATCTTGAACTGGATCCACTCCATCCTCGCACGCATAAGCTAGTAGAGCACAAGAACACCTCAACCTCAGGAGGCTATTCTTTCCTCTGTACTGTTCATCATCAGCCCAAGAGGCAATCCACACCACACACTGGAGTAGGGTATTACACCACAACGGTGGCCCGAACCAGTATAAATCTCGTGTCTCTTTGCGTTGTGAGTTCGTCGAGTTCGTCCGCGGGATCATAGGGAGCTTTAACTCCGCGCTGTCAAATGTGGTTGCATGTTGCATATGGTTTCTAGCTTGTATTGCTTCCAATTTGGTTAAATCGCACCTGCTTACTTTACACATTGTACCTTTGATAATGACATGCCTTCCTGTTTTTGATACATACTACATATGTCTATTAAGCATGTTCGTACGTCAAACTAATGCTCTTTTGTATCCCTCATCAATCACTTATGATGAGACAGTCACCCCAGTGGGTTACTGTCAGGTGGTAGGTGCGACATATGCCAACGGGTGGCTTATCATTGTGGGAGCCAGTAAAACATCGCCGGTGCCTGGAAATGGGATGAGGCGAAGACATGCACGCCGGCAGATCTTACCCAGGTTCGGGGCTCTCCGTGGAGATAACACCCCTAGTCCTGCTCTGCGGGGTCTTCGCATGATCACTAGATCAATACAAGTTGCTACAAGCGCTCCTTGAGCTGTTTGGATAGAGGAAGAGGAAGGGCGAGGCTAGATCTCCTTTTCTCTCTAGGTGGTGTGTGGAATTCTATTAGATCAACACTTTGCATGGGTGCCCTGGCGGCTTTATATAGGCCTACCCCCAGGGGTACAATGGTAATCCGGCTGGGCGCGGGTCCCTGCTTTCAGTGTCTAGGCTCGCCGGCTTCTCCGCCGGTCATTGGGGCCCGCCGACTGGTGGGTCCCGCCGGCTGCCGGCCTCCTGGCCGGCAGGCCGGCCCCACCGCTTGGGGGCTTTGTCGGCGGCTGGTTCCTGTTGCCTCGTCTCTGATGACGAGGGCTTCGTCGAGGTAAGCGTGGCTACAGTGTCGCCGCCTTGCGAGCTCTCACTGTAGCCTTACCTCGTCTTGTCCCCTTAATGAGGCGCATGCTTCGAGGGAGGGAGGTAGCCGGCTATTGGAAGCCGGCCACACCCCTGGCCGACGAGGAGAGGCCAGGCCGCCTTCGGATGTCTCTCTGGCGAAGAGGGCCGCCGCCCACGGGCCGTACTGGCGCCTGTCGTGGGTGACATCGAGGCCAACATGGCTACAGTGCCACGCCGGACGGGGGATGGCTGGCCCGTACGGCGCCCTGTGGCCATGCCTGTTCCGGGATTCGGGGGTAGTGGGCTGTACGGCGGCCACACCCCATCCTATCGCCGCCATGTGGGTACAGTCTTAGTGGGTGCAGTCTTGGCCGGCTTCTGGGAGCTGGCTTTCCTCGCGGCCGGCTCCAGGGAGCCGGCTTTCTTTATGGCCGGCTTCTAGGAGTCGGTCCTCTCAGGGCCGGCTTCTGGGAGTCGGTCCCCTCAGGGTCGGCTCCCTGGAGTCGGCTGTCTTGTATCTTTCTTGGAGAAGGTTTCTGAGGCTGGGTCGCCCTCTGGGAATTGGCCCTCGGCCGGGGGAAGGCGATCCTACGTTTTGTATGCTTGAAGGCTCGAATGGCCTGGTAATTTTTCGAAGAGCCAGGGGGAGTCGGTTAGGCTACCCGTGGCCATTTACTCCGACAGTAGTCCCCGAAGCTGGTTGGGCTTCGAGGCTGAGAGGAGGTCGAGAAGCTCGGTTAGCTTTTTATCTTGACGAGTTAGCAGCTGGGAGCCGGCTTCGATTGGGCGCGCCGTCTTGGCGAAATTTTTTGAAAGTCGGAGGGCGGGAGTCTGTTGGCGTGTGTGCCGGGCTGTGGGCCGGCCGCTCGCCGCCTGCGAACCACGTGGCGTCCCTTGGCTGAAAAGAGCCTGCCAACCCACGCGCGCAATAAGACGTCGCCGCAGGCCGAGGGCCCTCCACTCCTACGCCTAGGCCCAGGCGCGGATTCTTTGCGGCGCAAAACTGTCCGCACGTCTTCCGGCGGCGGTTTCTGCACGCCGTTTAGGGCGTAATAATCGCGGGACGTGGGGGAGTGGGTGCAGTTAATCCCACGTTCCTCCCCACGCCTCGCCTCCTCGGCTTCGCCGCACGAGGCTATAAGTAGGGGGAGGAGGGGAAGTGGCAGACGCTCGCACGCTCCTCTCCTTTCCGCCAACTTCTTCCTCCTGCTTTCCCTCACAGCAGCGACTCGCCGCCGCGCCGTCCCACCAATCTTCACTCCGCCCCGCAGCTTTGCCGCCGCGAGGCCGTGCTTTCTCCGCCGCCGCACTCTTTCTTGCCAGCCTCTTGCCACCATGCAGTACGGCAGGGACTGGGACGGCTCCAACGTCCATATGGACCACATCGAGTTCCTCCGCAAGACGCGGTGGTTGCCCGGCGCGGACCAGGTGCGGGTCCGTCTCGCGCCTGCGAAGGAGATCACGCCGGAGCCGGAGGAAGGCGAGCGGGTAGTCTTCCGCTCGCATTTCCTGCGCGGCATCGGCTTGCCGGCGAGCGCTTTCTTCCGCTCCTTCCTCGACTTCTATCAACTCCAGCCGCACCACCTCACCCCAAACACGGTGGTGCTGCTGTCTGCCTTCGTCACCTTGTGCGAAGGCTTCCTTGGTGTTCTCCCCACCCTCGAGCTCCGGGAGGAGTTCTTCCAATCTAAGCTGGGCACCCGCATGCAGGGCGTGCCGGCCCAGAGCGGCGCCTTCATCGCGATGCGGAGGCTGGAGGCCGACAACCCCTTCCCCGTCATCACGTTAATCCAGTCGGTGAAGCGCTGGCAGAAGTCATATTTCTACGCGAATAACATCGCCCCACAAGGTGACTACGTCAACTTGCCGGCTTACGTAGCTGGCCCACCGGCTGGGAGGCGGCCCCAATGGTCCTATCGGGCCGTGACGCTGACGCCGGCTGGAGCCGCGGCCATCGCCCGACTGCGGGTGATGATCCAGTCGGAGGGCCTGACTGGGTCCGACTTGCTGGCCGCGTTCGTTGCGCGCCGGGTACTTCCGCTTCAGAGCCGCCCTCACCTGATTTGTCAGATGAGCGGCCAGCTCGATCCGAGTCGGATGTGCACCAAGGACATGCCGCACGACGAGGTGGCCCACATGGTGAATTACCTTGCGAACTGCAAGCTCTCCGCAGAGTGGCGGTTTGGTAAGGAGCCATATTCCCGTGCACATCCTCCGCCCACGGTAAGTTCTCTTTTTCCTTTTCTTTTCTTAGTTTTGTCGCCGAATTCCTTCTGGCCGTCTCTGACCAGTCGGCACGCCTTGGCAGAGCCCTCTCCTTCGACCTGTAGCCGGGTCGGAGGCGGAGCGCCGATTCCTCCCCGACCGGGCGGAGCATGACCTGGAGGACCACGACTTGGGGGCGGCCGCCATGGATGACAACACCGAGGCGGGTGGCGGCGAAGCAGGCGGCTCCGGGCTTGGAGCCAGTTTCGACGACTGGCCGGATGACGACGAGGCGGAAATCGTCCCACGCCGCCGGCCAGCGTCCGGCCACGGCGCGGGTTCCTCCGCCGCACCGCCTGCTCGGGGCGGCGGGCAAAAGCGCCGTGCCGCATCGGGCTTGTTCGGGAGCCGGCCGAAGAAGCCCAAGGGCGGAGCAGCGGCGACCAGGCGGGATGAGGCGGCCGCGAAGGCGGCCCGCTTCCACAAGGTGGTAAAGCAGCCGCAGATGGTGTCGGCGTAAGTGTATATTCCTTTGTACATTCTTTCTACTTTTCTTGGTGATTTCTGAATCCTTGCCCTTTCTCAAAAAATCAGGGCTCCGCTTTTGCGCGAGCAGGTTGCTGCCGCCTCCGTCGTTGGATCGCCGGGAGGATCCGGGAGCACCCGCCGCGTGGACCCCCGCGCCGAGCTTCAGGCGGCGACGGAGCGAGACGCGCGGGAGGAGCGGGAGGCGGAGGAGTTGAGGTAGGCTGCCGCCAAGGCGGCACAGGAGGAGGAGGCGGCGAAGGCGTGCGCCGACGCAGCGGCCAAGGCCCAAGCGGAGGCTGCGGCTGTGGCAACAGCGGAGGGGGCCTTGCTCGTCACCCCTCTGCGTGTCGCAGCGCCCGAGGTCCCGGAGCCCCCGCCAGAGGAAGCCGGCGGCGACCAGCCGGGATTGGAGAGGGAAGACGACGTCGTCGACCCAGAGAGGGAGACGGCACCGGCCCCGCCGACTGGGGCGGCTCAAGGCGGCCGGCCTAACGTGCCACCTACGCAATCAGCTGGGGGCTAGCCGGCCGCGAGGACGGACCTGGTGGTCCGGTCGCCATCGCGCCAGTGCACGGGGAAGGCCGCATCGGACCCGCAGAAAGCCGCGGGCCCCAGTTCGTCGGCCCAGGACGTGGAGGCGGCCAGCGCCAGCTCGGGGTGGACGCCGGGTGGAGGGACGGCTGTGATGAACGTGGCAGCGCAGGACGTCCGGAACCGGCTTCAGTCCCAGGCTGCGGCGCTGTGGAAATACAATGACGAGTTCCTTGCGACGCGGGCGGCCATTCGGGTTAGTCTTCCTATTTTTGCTTTTTTTATCTTGGTTTCTTCCGTGGGGGCGCGTCAGCGCACCCATTGGGTGTAGTCCTCGAGTTCCGAGTAGGCTGCTGAGCAGTCGGCTTGGAACTTCTTAGCGGGCTTTGTTCTGCTATCTTGTTCTCATTCGCTCCTCTGCCTGACTTTGTAGGACTACCACAACCTCCGCGCGGCTGCCTTCAACTCCCAGGCTCGGGAGCTAACCCAGAAGAATGCTGACCTATCTGAGAGCCAGGGTAAGTGCTTCGTCTTTTATCTTACGTGGGGGCGCGGCAGCGCACCCACTTGGTGTAGTCCCCGAGATTCGGGCCGACTACTGAGGAGTCGGGTCGGATCTTCCTTGATGACTTCTTCGTATTGCTTCTTTCTTTTCTGCCATCCCTGTAGCGGCCAACGCCAGTCTGAGGGAGTAGCTGGGTGGCGCTCAGGCCGCCCTCCGTGTTAAGGAGGCCGAGTTTGATGCCTTGGCACAGGAGCGTGACCGCCTGGCCAAGAGGTTGGCCGACCAGGAGAAGAGCCACAAGGCGGCCCTGAAGGCGGTGCAGGACAGCGAGGCTGCCCTCCAAGCTGAGTATGAGACAGAGGCGGCCAGCTGGGCCGAAGCGAAGCAGACGCTGATCAACGGGTATGGCCAGATCGAAGACTTGGTTGACGGTAGGCCGCCTTCTTCTTCGTCCTTGCTTGCCGCTTGCCGTTTGGCTCATTTTCTGACTTGGTGTTTTTCTCTTCTTTCTCTTTCTTTCTTGCGCAGAGTACTTCCCTGGCTACTCTACCGCCGCCAACCAGGTCGTCGAGGCCCACCGTGAGGCACGAAGGCAGGCTGGCGCCGAGATCGCGCCGAACGCTCGCCGGTCGCTGGAGGAGCAGCTCTTGGCGATTCAGGCCCGCCTCCAGCCGGCTCATCGGATGCTCCGCCGGCTTCAGCGTGTTGGGGCGCAGGTGTTGGCCGCTCTCTGGCCTAGTGAGGTGATTCCCCGCACCCCCAGTCGGACTGCCGACTGGCTGGAGGTGGCGGTCGGCCGCTTTGAGGCCTGGAAGGCTTCTGTGGCTCGGTCCAGCGCCAGGCGGGCGCTGGAGTTCGCCAAGGCCTGGTATCCCGAGCTGAGTCTGGACCAGCTGGCCACCTGGCGGCAGGAGGCCGACACGGAGCTGGAGCCGGCGCGGCCGACTATCATCCAGTGGGCTTCGGTGATTGCCGACTACATCGACACCAGTGCCTTCGCTCCTGAGGTGGACGACAACGGCATTGCCCAGCCGGAGGAGTGGTTCGGGCTGAAGCCGACAGACGGCGAGGACTCGGCGGAGGAGATCGACTCCAGTGACGAGGGCGAGGAGGAGAAGGAGGAGGGTGAAGACGCCGCGCAAGATGGTGGAGCGGTCGGTCAGCCTCAGCTTGACCGTGCCTCCAGCAACAAGGCACACGTGGGTGCACCGCCTGCAGCCGGCGATGATCAAGCCGAGACCTGCCAGCCGGCCACTCCTCCAGCCGGCGGCGCCGTCTCCACCGACCAGCCCGGCTCCCCTGCTACGCCCTTAGTCTAGTCTGCTGCCTCTACTTTCCTGTTTCCCCATTCTTGGAACAGTATTTTGTTAAGTTTGCACAATTCCACCCACTGGGGGTGTATTCGAACTATATTGACTGCCGGCCTGTTGGGGGCCTTATGTGTAAATATAATTATGCATGCGTTTGGCTTTCCCTTGTTCTTTGCTTTTCATCCTTCGGCTGTTTCCTTTGCCGCCCTCCCTTGGTTGCCGCCTTCCCAGCCGGACAGCTGCTCTGCAATCTGTGGCTGGGGAAGTGCTTGGGAGGGCAAGTACTCTAGCTTTGTTGGATTACAGCGACGTGATTGGGAGGCTGGCAAGCCGGCTGTTTTGACAGCTGGTAGGCGTGGTTGGAGGCCGTCTTTGCGTTATATAAGTTCGTTGGTCCTTAGCCGTTTTTCGTGTGGGCATCCTTTCTGCCTTTGGCTCTTGCCAGTCGGACAGTCGGTTCTTCGAGCTGCGACTTTCGTCAAGAGAGGGCTCGGGTGCCGGCACACTACTTGTCTGACTTTAGGTAGAACTTTTAATATAACTTAAGGCGGCCAGTCCCCAGGCCGATTAGTCGAACCCGGTGCCAGACAAAAAATCAAATGTAATAATACATTCATGAGTATGACACTCGTCATTCATAGGTAAAGGAGGGCAGTTCCCAAGTGTGCCTCGGGGGGCCGTTTGTCTCATATTTAAAAAAACGGTAGCATGATACATACTGCTTTCAACTGTAAAATCTTCTCAGGAGGTTTGCGTTCCATGGTCGCTCCGACTCCTTGCCGGAATCACCCCTCTTGCGTGCTCTTGGTTTTTGTGCGTCGATCAAGTAGTAGGAGTCGTTGCCTAGTGCCTTGCTGATGACGAAAGGGCCTTCCCAAGGGGCCGAGAGCTTGTGTTGGCCGGCTGTTCGCTAGATCAGCCGAAGCACAAGGTCGCACTCTTGGAAGGATCTTGGCTTGACCTTCCGGTTGTGGTAACGGCGCAAACCTGCTAGTAGATGGCGGACCGGCTGAGTCCTAACAGCCGGCCTTCTTCCAGCAGGTGCAATGGCCCATTCAGCCACCCGGCCGGATGCATCCCGGCTGCCTATGATCTCGGCAAGCGGGGCGGTGCATACGACCGTGATGGGATGCTCTTGAAAGTAGGGCTTCAGCTTCTTGGCGGCGAAGTACACTCCATAGCACATCTTCTGGTAGTGTGGGTAGTTTTGCTTTGAGCTGGAGAGTACTTCGCTTAGATAATATACCGGCCTCTGGACTAGGTGGGCTCGGCCTTCTTCTGGGCGCTGGACCACGACGACTGTACTGACCACTCGGCTAGTTGCGGCAATGTAGAGGAGCATGGGCTCCTTCTCAGTCGGCGCCGCCAGGACAGGTGGAGTGGTCAGCATCTTCTTCAACTCATGGAAGGCTTGGTCTGCTTGGTCATTCCACTCGAAATGAGTGGATTTCTTCATGAGTCGGTACAGGGGGAGAGCCTTCTCTCCTAGCCGGCTGATAAAGCGGTTTAGGGAGGCCAGGCACCCGGTGAACTTTTGTACGTCTCGCAACTTGGTGGGAATCTCCATTCTCTCAATGGCCTTGATCTTCACAGGGTTGCACTCAATGCCGCGTTCGGAGCCCAGAAAGCCTAGAAGCTGGCCGGCTGGTACTCCGAACACGCATTTCTCGGGGTTGAGCTTGATCTGGAATTGGCGCAAGTTGGCACATGTTTCTTTGAGGTCTTCCAGCAGGGTGCCGCGCTTTTCTGTCTTCACCACAATATCGTCTACGTAGACGTGGGCATTTCTGCCGAGTTGCTTGAGGAGGCATTTCTGCATGCAACGCTGAAAAGTGGCACCGGCATTCCTCAAGCCGAATGTCATAGTCAGGTAACAGAAAGCTCCGAATGGTGTGATGAAGGCGGTCTTCAGGCGGTCTGCTGGGTCCAACTTAATCTGGTGGAATCCTGAGTAGGCATCCAAGAAACTCAACAGCTCGCATCCGGCTATGGAGTCTATCACTTGATCAATCCGTGGCAGAGCAAACGGATCTTTGGGGCTGGCCTTGTTGAGGCTAGTGTAGTCTATACACATACGCCATTTGTTGTTCTTCTTCAACAACAAGACTGGGTTGGCAAGCCACTCTGGGAAAAATACTTCCATAATAAAGCCGGCGGCAAGGAGCCGGGCTATCTCTTCTCCTACGATTATTCTCTTCTCTTCTGACAGTCGGCGGAGAGGCTGCATGACCGGCTTCACGTCGGCTCGGACGTGTAACTTGTGCTCGGCGAAATCCTTTGGAACACCCGGCATGTCCTTTGGGGACCATGCAAAGATGTCTCGATTCTCACGGAAGAAGTCGACGAGCTCGCCTTCCTATTTACTGTCCAGGTTTGCACCAATGACTGCAAACCCCTCCGGGTTCTGCGGGTCCAGAGGTATCTTCTTCGTCTCCTTGGCCGGCTGGAAGGAGCCCTGAGCATCATATTCCTTGGGGTTGGGGGACAAGGCCGGCTGCTTGCCGGCCATGGCCACAACTCACTCCAGCATCTTCTTCTCTTCTGCCACTACGAGGGACTCGGCCAGCTGGCTGCTGGCTGTAGCGCACTCGATGGACTTCTCGTAGTCGCCGGCTACAGTGATGATCCCCTTCGAGCTCAGCATCTTCATCTTCAGGTAGGCGTAGTGGGGCACAGCCATGAACTTGGCCAGAGCAGGTCGGCCAAGCAAGGCGTGGTAAGGGCTTTCCAGATCCACTACCTCGAACCAGATTGCTTCGCGGCGAAAGTGATCCTTGTCTCCGAAGAGAACATCCATCTTGATCTTGCTGATCGGGGAACAGGACAGGCCGGGTACGATGCCATGGAACACGGTCCGGCTTGGCATGAGCTGCTTCGCCTTGAGGTTCAACTTCTCCATGGTATCGCGGTACAGTATGTTGATACTACTTCCGCCATCAATCAGAACGCGGGAGAATCGGGCAGCCCGCCTCTCCGTTGCGAGGGTGACATCCAACACCAATGCGTAGGAGCCAGGGGACGGCATCACCTCTGGGTGATCGGCCCGACTCCAGTTGATAGGCCTTTCGGACCAATGCATGAACTCGGGGTTGCTGGAGGCGACTGCGTTCACCTCTTGGTGCTGTCGGCGCCGGCTGCACTGTCTTCAACCTGGCTCGTGAAGACGACGTAGGCGGCGTGCTCATCAGGGAACTCATCTTGAATGGCTCCGACTGCTGGTCGAGCAGCCGGCTGCTGGGGGGCTGGAGGCGGCGGGCCGGGAGGCGGAGGCGGCACCAGCCCCTCGCCCTTGGAGATCCGTGTGAGCCAGCGGCACTTTCGGGTCGTGTGGTTGGACGGCTTCGTGCCGCTGTGGAACTTGCAGGGGGCATCGAGAGTCTGCTCGTAGGAGAAGGCCGGCTGCCAAGCCGGCCTGCCGCCCTTCTTCTTGGGAGCGGGCCGTTCTTCGGGCTGCTCCTCTTCGACTGTGGCCACCTGCCGACTGGTGGAAGGCGGCATAGGGGCCTTGCGCTTGTGGTCGTTTTGGTAGGGGCGCCGATTGGAGTCGCCAGCCGGCGTCTTAGGAGCCGGAGTGAGCACCTTCCCAGAGGCGTCCACTCGGAGCTCGGTCTTCATCGAGGAGTCGGCTGTGGCGTACTTGTCTGCAATGACCAGCAGCTCGTCGAGGGTAGCCGGCTCGTCGCAGAGGAGTCGGTGCTTGAGGAGGGTGCCCTCTCGGCACCCAGCGGTGAAGTATTCGATGGCTTGAACCTCGTGCACCCCCTCGCAGGAGTTGCGGAGCTCGGCCCACCGCGTGAGGTAGTCGCGGGTCGACTCGCTGGGCCCTTGGACGCATAAGGAGAGCTAGCGGGGCTTGGGAGGCCGCTTGTACGTGCTGGTGAAGTTGCGGACAAAGACTTCCGTGAAGTCCAGCCAGCTGTTGACGCTGTAGGGCTTGAGGCTGTTGAGCCAGTTGCGTGCCGTGCCTTGCAGCATGAGAGGCACGTACTTCACGGCAACGCGCCTGTTGCCGTTCGCTATACTGACAGCGGTAGAGTAGTCGATGAGCCAATCTTCCGGCTTCACAGAGCCGTTGTACTTGGGCGTGTCTCTGGGGAGCGAGAACCCTTTGGGGAAGGGCTCGTCGCGGACACGGGGGCCAAAGCATGGCGGGCCGACATCGTCTTCTTATTCTAGCGCCAGGGATCGAGCTAGGCGGTCGATCCGGTGGCGGGCGTCGTTCTCGCCGACTCCTTCGCGGTGGCCTAGTCGGCCACCGAGAGTCGGATGCGTGACAGGCGGCGGGGTGGGACGTCTCTCCCCACGTGGCGGGGGAGGAGGCGGATTGCCTTGGCGCTCCATTGCTCGAGGGCGGCCTTCCGCGTCACGCTCGATGGTGATTCGAGCCCGGCTGTGGCTAGCAGCCGGCTCCTTGTCTTGCGCGGGCGCCGCTCACAGTCGGCGACCGGAATGTCGCGGCGGGCTCTGGTGTGGGGGAGGACTCTCAGCGCGGGCGCCGGCTTCATGCCGTTCTGCGGCCGCGTCGATCAGCTGCTGGATGCGCCTTGTCATGTAGGGGAGCTCATCAGCCCCCAGCCCGTTCAGCTCTTCTGCGGCCGCCTAAGCGGCTCGCAGATTCTCGAGCGGTGTGGCGTAGACGGGGCGGTCTGCTCCCAGCATGCTGGCGAGGGCCGCGGCGCTCTTATTGACGAGGCCGGCTCGGCTCGGCCCGCCGTGAGGCGGCGCGGTCGACTTCGTGCTGGTGAGCCTCGGTGAGGCGTCTCATGGAGGCTATCTTCTGGCCCTCCGCGATGAGGGCGAGGCGGCGTGCCTCCAGGGTCTCGGCGTCGGCGTCGGCCGGGATGGGGACGGACAAGTCATGCATCACCACTTGTAGGGTGTCGTGGGCATTCTCACCCGAGTCGGCGACGTGGCTGATGACCAGCACCTCAGCGACAGCGCTGCTGCCGCTGTCAGCTCGAGGGAGAGGGTCGTTGAAGACTACCACGTCGGAGGGGTAGGTGTCGAGCGATGCCGTGTCGGAGTCGACAAGCATTGGGTCGGTGGAGCCGACCGACTCCAAGTCCACAGCAAGCTCGCTGGAGACGTGAAGCTGGTCGAGGAGGCTGACGAGGCGGCTCTCGGGGTACTCCGTGCCCGCGTCGGACGCGGGCTCGTCGGAGATGCGAGTCTCACCAAGAAGATCGGCGAAGCAGCTCGCTGCGCAGGCATCGTCGACGCCTTGCAGCGTGTCGGGGCAAGCGCCATCGGGCGCAGCAGGCTGGCTGCGCTCGCGGGGGAGGAAGAGGGTTCCCGTCCAAAATAGGTCCCTGGACGACGGTGCACCTCGCCCCACGGTGGGCGCCAAATGTCGGGTGGTAGGTACGACATATGCCAAGGGGTGGCTTATCATTGTGGGTGCCAGTAAAATCTCGCCGGTGCCTGGAAACGGGATGAGGCGAAGACATGCACGCCGGCGGATCTTACTCAGGTTTGGGGCTCTTCATGGAGATAACACCCCTAGTCCTGCTCTGCGGGGTCTCCGCATGATCACTAGATCAATACGAGTAGCTACAAGCGCTCCTTGAGCTGTTTGGCTAGAGGAAGAAGAAGGGCAAGGCTAGCTCTCCTTTTCTCTCTATGTGGTGTGTGGAATTCTATGAGATCAACACTTTGCATGGGTGTCCCGGGGGGTTTATATAGGCCTACCCCCCAGGGGTACAATGGTAATCCGGCTGGGCGCGGGTCCCAGCCGTCAGCGTCTATGCTCGCCGGCTTCTCCGCCGGTCATTGGCGCCCGCCGACTGGTGGGTCCCGCCGGCTGCCGGCCTCTTGGCCGGCAGGCTGGCCCCACCGCTTGGGGGCTTTGTCGGCGGCTGGTTACTGTCGCCTCGCCTCTGATGACGAGGTCTTTGTCGAGGTAAGCGTGGCTACAGTGTCGCCGCCTCGCGGGCTCTCACTGTAGCCTTACCTCGTCTTGTCTTCTTAATGAGGCACATGTTTCGAGGGAGGGGCGTAGCCGGCCACACCCCTGGCCGACTAGAGGAGGCCAGGCCGCGTTCGGGTGTCTCTCTGGCGAAAGGGGCCCGCCGCCTGCGGGCCATACTGGCACCTGTCGTGGGTGACATCAAGGCCAACATGGCTACAGTGCCGCGCCGGACGGGGGATGGCTGGCCCGTACGGCGCCCTGTGGCCATGCCAGTTCTGGGATTCGGGGGTAGTGGGCTGTACTGCGGCCACGCCCCATCCTATCGCCGTTATGTGGGTACAGTCTTAGTGGGTGCAGTCTTGGCCGGCTCCTGGGAGCCGGCTTTCTTCATGGCCGGCTTCTGGGAGTCGGCTTTCTTCATGGCCGGCTTCTGGGAGTCGGTCCTCTTGGGGCCGGCTTCCTGGAGTCGGCTATCTCGTATCTTTCTTGGGGGAGGCTTCCGAGGCTGGGTCGCCTTCTGGGAGTCGGCCCTGGGGATAGCCGGCCGGCGGAAGGCGGCCCTACGCTTTGTATGCTTGAAGGCTTGAATGGCCTGATAATTTTTTGAAGAGCCAGGGGGAGTCGGTTAGGCTACCCGTGGCCATTTACTCCGACATGCTTAGTTTACACATTATACCTATGAATATGACATGCCTTCCTATTTTGGTACACACTACATCTATGTGTTAACCATGTTCTTACATGAAACTACCTCTCTTCCGTATCCTGCATCAATCACTTACGATGAGACACCTTTATTCGTTGCATATTGCATATTATTTCTAGCCTGTTGCCATGTATTGCTTCTAATTTGGTCAAATACATTTGTTAGGCCACCCTTTTAATTTGGCAGCGTGATATTGGTTTCATCTTTCATATGGTTTCTAGTTTGCATTGCTTCTAACTAGTTCAAACACCTTGTGCTTGGTTTACACTTTCTACATCATACATGTCAATATTTCATGCCGTCCTGTTTTTCATACATATTCTATCCTCCTATCATGCGGCTGCCTTACATGAAAGTAGTGTTCGTCAGTATCATGCATCAATGAGTTCTGAAGAGCAAATTTTATTGCTTTTTCTTGTGGGTTTTTACTTGACAAGGCAAAAGAGGGAGGAAAAGAGTAAGGAAGGCGATGATGGTGGTTCTCTGCAGTAATGTAAACGGAGCATCTATACGGGTTCTCCTTGTACTGCTAGTGCATTACAAGTTCCAACTCTCCGCTCCCCTACTCCACCATCCAAGGTGCTTGCTTTAACTAGGCAGCGTGATATCTGGTTGCATGTTGCATATGGTGTCTAGCTTGTATTGCTCCTAATTAGTGTAAACTGCATCCGCTTAGCTTACACATGGTACGTGTGAATATGACATGCTTTCCTATTTTTGGTACACACTATCTGTCTATCACACCATGTTCTTACATGAAACAAATCTTCTTCTGTATCCTACATCAGTCACTTATGATGGGACACCTTTAAGTTGGCAGTGTGGTATTGGTTCGTGTCTTGAATATGATTTCTAGCATGTAGTGCTTCTAGTTTGATGAACGCCACGTATGGTGTCTAGCTTGCAGTGCTTCTAATTTGTTGAAGTGTCTTCTGCTTAGTACCACATCATAGGTGTGAATATGTCAAGCCGTCCAGTTTTTCGTACATATTCCATCCTCGTATCATGACTTTTCCTTTCATCAGAGTAGTGTTCGTCAGTATCATGCATGAATGAGTTCTAAAGAGCGAATTTTATTCCTTTTTCTTGTCGGTTTGACCTCAAAATGCAAAATCAATAAAGCGGAAGGAAATTGGTAAGGCATTGGACGATGGTGGTCCTTCCGAGCAACTGAAACGGAGGGTCTCCACAGATTCTACTCCTCCATCCTCCCAACAAGATTCGCAAGACAATGCAAGGGTAGACAGTCAATGTAGCTGTGTAGATGATGAGCACATCTCCCCTACTCCACCATCACAGAGGCTTGCTCTAACTTGGCACTATTATATGTCGTTGCATGTTGCGTATGATGTCTAGCTTGTATTGCTTCCAACTTTGTTGAATTGCATCTGCTTACTTTACACATAATGCCTGTGAATATGACAGGTGTTCCTGTTTCTAGAACATAGTATATCTGATCAGACCATGTTCTTACATCAGACTACTGTTCTTGCATATCCCACGTTAGTCACTTATGATAAGGCACCTTTAAGTCGCCACTGTGATATTGGTTGTGTCTTGCATATGATTTCTAGCATGTACTGCTTCTAATTTTTTGAAATGCCAGACAGTTTGAAGTTGGCAGAGTGATATTGGTTGCACCTTTCATATGGTGTCTAGCTTGTAGTGCTTCTAATTTGTTGAAATGCCTTCTGCTTAATTACCACATCATAGGTGTGAATATGTCATGCCGTCCTGTTTTTCGTACATATTCCATCCTCGTATCATGTGTTTACCTTTCATCCGAGTAGTGTTCGTGAGTATCATGCATGAATGAGTTCTGAAGAGCGAATTTTATTCCTTTTTCTTGTCGGTTTGACTTCACAATGCAAAATCAATACAGCTGAAGGAAATTAGTCTGACAGTGGATGATGGTGGTCCTTCGGAGCAACTCAAACAGTGGGTCTCTACAGATTCTACTCCGCCATCCTCCCAACAAGATTCACAAGACAACACAAGGTTGGACGGTCAACGTAGCTGTGTAGATGATGAGCACATCTCCCCTACTCCACCATCACAGGTGCTTGCTCTAACTTGGCACTATTATATGTGGTTGCATGTTGTGTATGATGTCTAGCTTGTATTGCTTCTAATTTTGTTGAATTGCATCTGCTTACTTTACACATAATGCCTGTGAATATGACATCTGTTGCTGTTTCTAGAACATACGTGTAGATGATGAGCACATCTCCCCTACTCCACCATCACAGGTGCTTGCTCTAACTTGGAACTATTATATGTGGTTGCGTGTTCCGTATGATGTCTAGTTTGTATTGCTTCTGATTTTGTTGAATTGCATCTGCGTAGCTTACAACTTATACCTGCAACGATCACTTACCCATAAGACACATTTAACTTGGGAGTGTGATGTAGGTTGGATCTTGCATTGTCTTCTAGCTTGTACTGCTTCTAATTTCTTGAAATGGCACTTTTGACGAGACACTTTTTACCTGATAGAGTGATATTGGTTGCATGTTCATATGGTGCCTAGCTTTCATTTCTTCTAAATTTTTTGAAATGCCTTTTGCTTACTATTTTTCATACATATTCCATCCTCCTATCGTACGTGCGAATATGCAATGCTGTATATTTTTGTATATATTCCATCCTCCTATCTTGCGCTTGCCTTACATCAAAGTAGTGTTCGTTTGTATCATGCATCAACCAGTTATGCAGAGCTAATTTTATTCATCTTCTTGTGGTTTTGACTTCATAAGGAAATATCGGAAAATAGGAAGGAAAAGAGTAAGTTAGGGGATGTTGTTGGTCCTCCGGACCGACGCAAACAGAGACTCTCTAGTTTTACCACTGCTACTGCTAATGAAGTTGAAGTCCCAAGTCTACATGATGATTTCATCTCCCGTACTCCACCATCGCAGGTGCTAGCTCTAAGTTGATAGTGTGATAATTGGTTTCATTTTGCATATGTTGTCTAGCCTGTATTTCTTCTATTTTGATTAAATTGCCCCTCCTGAGTTTATACGTTATACATGTGCATATGACATGCCTTTCTGTGTCTAGAATACACTTCATCTATCTATCATACCATGTTCTTACATCAAAGTACTGTTGTTGTGTATCCTGCATCAGTCACTCATGATAGGACGCTTTTAACATGGTAGTTTGATAGTGGTTGCATCTTGCATTGATTTCTACGTTGTACTGCTTCTAATTTTTCAAAATGCCACTTATGACAAGACACTTTTAACTTGGCAGAGTGATATTGGTTGCATCATTTATATGGTGTCTAGCTTGCATTACTTCTATTTTCTTGAAAATCCTTCTGCTTAGTTTACACATCCTAGCTGTGAATATGTCACGCCGTCCTGTTTTTCTTACATATTCCATCCTCATACGGTTGTCTTACATCAAAGTATTGCTTGTCTGTATCATGCATCAATGAGTTCTGAAGAGCGATTTTATTCTTTTGTGTTGTGGGTACGGCTTGACATGGCAAAGTCAAAAAAGAACAAGGAAAAGAATATAGTAGGGAATGGTGTTACTCGTCGGGTGAAACGGAAAAGGATCTGCCCTCGAGATTCTGCTAGTACTTATAGTGTCTTGTCATAAGTGGCATTTTAACCAAATTAAAATCCACCGGCTAAATCTACAAACACAGTATCACCTACTCCACCAGCTGCAGCATCCGCTTCAACTGTACCAGCATCTCAACGAGTTACTCGTTCGTTTGCTCCGGAACTGGCCAGTTCCCAAGCTGCCTTCACACCAAACACTACTTCCGAAGCACTGCTGACACAACAGGACTTGGCAAGATCAGATGAACCTCATGAGCATCAACACCAAGATGGTACCTGACCGAGTCAAGTTGCAGTTGCATGCTCCTTTATATGTACTCTCACAGTTTGATGTGCACTAACACTTTCCTTATTCGTTGTTGAACTAGCACAACGGCGCAAGCGGAAACAGACATCAGGGATAATGCTTGACAGATTAACAAAATCTAAAGGAGGAAGAATGGAGATCCATTTTGAGGCAGGTTTAAAAAGGCCATGTGATGCTACAAAGTCAGCCAAGTTAGTATCAGAGGCAGCCGTTGCCGTTAGGTGCCATGCACGTATCCTCCCCACGTGGATCCAGTACAGGAATGAGAAAGACAATACCTAGTTTAACACCTTCCTTGACCATTTATCTGTAAGTAATGGTATTCATCACAATTTGTAATATTGTCTTGCTCTGTCCCATACTTTCTAGCTTCCTCCTATAAGACTCACATTCTTTTTTCAACAGATGAGGTTCAAGTTGGATCCGAAAGATGATGCAACTAAACAAGCATGGACTCATGTTTTTCAGTCTGCTCTGCGACAGTATCGGTTCCACCTTAGAAAATCTTGCTTTGAAGGCAAGGCTAACAATGAAATCGCCCAAACATCTCCAGTGGAATATATTACAGATGAAGACTGGATAGCCCTTGCTAAACACTTGTCTAATCCAAAGTATCTGGTAGGGTATATGTATTTGATCAGACCACATATTGAACTTGTATTTATGTCTGTGCCTTACAAGTGTATCTTCTTCTAGGCTAACAGTTTGAAGAACAAGACCAGCCATTCTAAAGTGAAATTCCAACGGACAACAGGGTCTCGTAGCTATATTTCACACTGCGGTGCTCTTGTAAATAGCTACTACTTCCTTCTTTTTTCTGTGCCATATTATCGTATCTATATTGACTTGTTCAAAATACAGAGGAAAGCCTGTGCGGACCAAAAAGAACCTGAACCGAATGCAGTGCAAATCTTCAAGGATTGCCACACCAGCAAGATGAAGGGCATGAGCACACCAGTTCAAGCCGTTGTTGTAAGTCGTTACTCCTCTAGCCTTTGAACTGATTGGTACTATGATGTGTTCATTTAACTGCTTGGTTTGCAGCCAATGTCAGTTACTCTGTTCACTTTTATACATAGTTGTTTTAACATATCATTTCACCTTACATGGTTTAAAAGAGATGAAGGATATTCTTTTGGTCTTGATATGTAATCTATTTGTGATATTCACGTGTGCACACAATGGTACAATAGCCTGTTTGTTTTATATCTGTTTGCCCATGAGATGAATGATGTCATACTATGTTCATCCTACTTTAAACCATGTCTCTTTATCCTTAGATATCAACGAATGTGAGGAAATAGACAATACAATAGGCATGCTACATGGACATATGTTCCGAAAGTGATTTTGTTATGTAGTTGGCACTACAATACATGCTAATGTATTACAGTAGTGCACCCAAATAAGTTATGTCTAAATATCAAACCTACTTTGTTTATTTTTGTCTCATTAGTAACTTATCTGGTACACTAATCTACAAGTTCAAATTTTCAGCAAGCTATGGAACAAATGATTGAACAGCCACAACCACCTGAAGGTGACGAGGCTACCACAGGCACAATGTCACCTGTTGCTGCAGTGCGTCAGTATCTCTCCACTAACAGTGCAAAAAGCACCTTCCTGCGTAATTCTGGGTTGGTTGTCAAGCTAACCTCGTCCAAATTGCCTACTGAACAAAATCCTCCGGCTAGACAGAGTGATATATCTGTGCTCCAAACACAAGTCCAATCCCTAATGGACGTCATTTTGGAAACAAGAATAGTGGTTGACAAATGTCGTCAAGATATGAATGGTTTGAAACCAAACTATCAAACATTTGCTTCGTTGTTCAAGAGCAATGGCAGAAAAAGGGGAAGATCGTGCTGCTCCATCAGATTCTACAGCCTGAAACATTAGAATTCAGGTCAAATGATCTGTGCTTCTATACATCCGATGGTGCTTTTATATGCAAGGACTGTAAACTTTATGCCAACAGGCCTTTTGTTGTATGGTTGGAATTTATTTTGTTGTGATACAACATTTACGATGCTGCCAAAGGCTGCAGTAATTACGACGCTATTTTTGTATAGTATAGGTTTATCTTAGTAATGTATTCAGCCAAAAGCTTTTAGGAGCCCAACATGCCAACATTCGTCGGGCCCATTCCAATTGGGCTAAAAACGATTTATGGGCCGAAATTTACATGTAGCCCACTAAAAATATCTAGGCCTAAATCAGCATAAGCTTTCATATTTTTCTGGTAGGCCTGTGCCCATAGTGGGCGTTTAACAGGCCTAAACATAATTTGGGCCCTCAGTAACAATAGGCCATTTACAGGTGTAAATATCTCGAGCCCATAAAAAACATGGGCCTTTAATAGGCCGAAAGTGAGATTGGGCCCTGATTGTGCCAAATAACCCACTGGTCTTAGCAGGCCGAAATGGTGGCCCATTTATAATGCGGATTGTTCACAGGCCTAAATGCAGGCGGGGCGTAAATGCGTCGACCTACTACACGGGCCTTTAACAGGCCGGAAGTTCGGTCGGGCTTGATTTGTGTCTTTTTTATATGGGCCGCTAGTAGGCCTGTGTGACGTTGGGCCACATATGGCCCATGGATTTCGTCCGACGTTAACATGCCGAAAGTCACAACAGGCTGAAAGTGGCCCAAATCTATAGTGGGCCTCTAACAGGACGAATGTCAGACATGGCCGAATACGACCCAAATCCTTCACGGTCGTTTATGGGCCGAAAGTTTCAATGGCCTATAAATGGGCCCAAATGAAGCAGGACCTTTAACAGGCCGGAAACACACCGGGCCGTAATTCGGCCCAAATACTTAGCGGACTATTAACGGGCCAGAAGTGACCATGGGCCGCGATGATGACAAGTTTAGGATGGGCCGTTGACGGGCCGATTTGACACTAGTCATACGGGCCTTAACTGAGAATTTTGGGCCTTTAACTGGGTTGGCCCATTATGATTTGCAAAATCTTGTGGTCCTTTAGCTGGGCCGGCCTATTATGGTCCGCTAAATCTTGTAGGCCTTTAGTTGGGCCAGCCCATTTAATCTTTATGGGCCACTTTTGGGCCGGTCCACGTGTCAACATATCATAGGCGCATCTCGCCCATTGGATGAGTGACACCTGTCCCAACGCGGAGTTGACACGTTGTTTCGTCAGCCAATGAGAATTTTACACGTGGAAAATCGGCATTGGTCCTAGCTGTTAACGGGTTATCGGATCCAAAACCGGACCCGATAGCTTAACGGCAACCCATTACGGTCGATGCCACGTGTCGGTCACCCTTGATGAAAGCACTTCTATGACGTGTGATTTATCGTCATGGAAGAGGACACTTCCGTGATGATAATTTTGGTCAAGTCATGGAACACTTCTACGACAGCACAGGAATGACTATCTTGATTTTGTCATAAAATCTCAGGATGTACATGCATGACAGAAAATGTGACCTACTATGACAAACACGTATCATCACGGAAGTGTATTTTTTTGTATTGCAACCGGCTGGGTAGGAACGGAGAAACTGCATCATGTTCATCGGGAGGCAACAGAAAGCGTCCTGTTCATTGGGAGCCAACCGGCTTGGATGGAACAGCCAAAACATGGCCTGGCGTACAACAGAACGGAGGAAAAGGCCTTATGTTCGACCGCCTATGGTTGAAACGGGATCCTGTTCACCGGGAGGGGTCTAGCGTACCGCAAAATGGTGGAAACAGATTTCTCTTCGACCTCCTACGGTCGAAACGGGGTCCTGTTGATCGGGAGGGGTGTGGCGTACCGCAAAACGGAAGAAACGGACTTCTCTTTGACCTCCTACGGTCGAAACGGGGGTCCTACTCATCGGGAGGGGTGTGGCGTACCGCAAAACGAGACTTCACGGGCTACTGTTCATCCATCGTCTACTGCCTCGCTCTAGCCTCCATGGGCTACTGTTCATCCACCATCGACCTCCTCCAGCCTCCACCTGCAACTGTTCATCCACGGCGTCTCCCTCCTGCGTCCACCAGCTACTGTTCACCACGGGGTCATGTTCATCCAGTCTCCACCGGCTACTGTTCAACCTGTTGGGGACCGTAGTAATTTCAAAAAAATTCCTACGCACACGCAAGATCATGGTGATGCATAGCAACGAGAGGGGAGAGTGTTGTCCACGTACCCTCGTAGACCGAAAGCGGAAGCGTTAACACAACGCGGTTGATGTAGTCGTACGTCTTCACGATCCGACCGATCAAGTACCGAACGCACGGCACCTCCGAGTTCAGCACACGTTCAGCTTGATGACGTCCCTCGAACTCCGATCCAGCTGAGTGTTGAGGGAGAGTTTCGTCAGCACGACGGCATGGTGACGATGATGATGTCCTACCGACGCAGGGCTTCGCCTAAGCTCCGCAACGATATTATCGAGGTGTAATATGGTGGAGGGGGGCACCGCACACGGCTAAAAGATCATAGATCAATTGTGTGTCTAGAGGTGCCCCCCTACCCCCGTATATAAAGGTGCAAGGGGAAGGGCGCCGGCCAAGGAGGTGTGGCGCGCCAGGAGGAGTCCTACTCCTACCGGGAGTAGGACTCCCCCCCCCTTTCCATGTTGGACTAGGAGTGGAAGAAGGAAGAGGTGGAGACGAGGAAGGAAGGGGGGCGCCGCCCCCTTCTCCTTGTCCTATTCGGACTGGGGGGAAGGGGGGCGCAGCCCTGCCCTAGCCTCCTCTCCTCTCTTCCACCTAGGCCCAATAAGGCCCATTAAGTTACCGGGGGGTTCCGGTAACCTCCCGGTACTCCGGAAAAATCCCGATTTCACCCCGAACACTTCCGATGTCCAAACATAGGCTTCCAATATATCAATCTTTATGTCTCGACCATTTCGAGACTACTCGTCATGTCCGTGATCACATCCGGGACTCCGAACAACCTTCGGTACATCAAAACATATAAACTCATAATATAACTGTCATCGTAACGTTAAGCGTGCAGACCCTACGGGTTCGAGAACTATGTAGACATGACCGAGACACCTCTCCGGTCAATAACCAATAGCGGAACCTGGATGCTCATATTGGTTCCCACATATTCTACGAAGATCTTTATCGGTCAGACCGCATAACAACATACGTTCTTCCCTTTGTCATCGGTATGTTACTTGCCCGAGATTCGATCGTCGGTATCTCAATACCTAGTTCAATCTCGTTACTGGCAAGTCTCTTTACTCGTTCCGTAACACATCATCCTATAACTAACTCATTAGTCACAATGCTTGCAAGGCTTATAGTGATGTGCATTACCGAGTGGGCCCAGAGATACCTCTCCGACAATCGGAGTGACAAATCCTAATCTCGAAATACGCCAACCCAACAAGTACCTTTGGAGACACCTGTAGAGCACCTTTATAATCACCCAGTTATGTTGTGACGTTTGGTAGCACACAAAGTGTTCCTCCGGTAAACGGGAGCTGCATAATCTCATAGTCATAGGAACATGTATAAGTCATGAAGAAAGCAATAGCAACATACTAAACGATCGAGTGCTAAGCTAACGGAATGGGTCAAGTCAATCACGTCATTCTCCTAATGAGGTGATCCCATTAATCAAATGACAACTGATGTCTATGGCTAGGAAACATAACCATCTTTGATCAACGAGCTAGTCAAGTAGTGGCATACTAGTGACACTCTGTTTGTCTATGTATTCACACATGTATTAAGGTTTCCGGTTAATACAATTCTATCATGAATTATAAACATTTATCATGATATAAGGAAATAAATAATAACTTTATTATTTCCACTAGGGCATATTTCCTTCAGTCTCCCACTTGCACTAGAGTCGATAATCTAGTTCACATCGCCATGTGATTTAACATCAATAATTCACATCACCATGTAATTAACACCCATAGTTCACATTGTCATGTGACCAACACCCAAAGGGTTTACTAGAGTCAATAATCTAGTTCACATCGCTATGTGATTAACACCCAAAGAGTACTAAGGTGTGATCATGTTTTGATTGTGAGATAATTTTAGTCAACGGGTCTATCACATTCAGATCCGTAAGTATTTTGCAAATTTCTATGTCTACAATGCTCTGCCCGGAGCTACTCTAGCTAATTGCTCCCTCTTTCAATATGTATCTAGACCGAGACTTAGAGTCATCTAGATTAGTGTCAAAACTTGCATCGACGTAACCCTTTACGACGAACCTTTTGTCATTTCCATAATCGAGAAACATATCCTTATTCCACTAAGGATAATTTTGACCGCTGTCCAGTGATCTACTCCTAGATCACTATTGTACTCCCTTGCCAAAATTAATGTAGGGTATACAATAGATCTGGTACACAGCATGGCATACTTTATAGAACCTATGGCCAAGGCATAGGGAATGACTTTCATTCTCTTTCTATCTTCTGCCGTGGTCGGGCTTTGAGTCTTACTCAATTTCACACCTTGTAACACAGGCAGGAACTCTTTCTTTGACTATTCTATTTTGAACTACTTCAAAATCTTGTTAATGTATGTACTCATTGAAAAAACTTATCAAGCGTCTTGATCTATCTCTATAGATCTTGATGCTCAATATGTAAGCAGCTTCACCGAGGTCTTTCTTTGAAAAACTCCTTTCAAACACTCCTTTATGCTTTGCAGAATAATTCTACATTATTTCCGATCAACAATATGTCATTCACATATACTTATCAGAAATGCTGTAGTGCTCCCACTCACTTTCTTGTAAATACAGGCTTCACCGCAAGTCTGTATAAAACTATATCCTTTGATCAACTTATCAAAGCGTATATTCCAACTCCGAGATGCTTGCACCAGTCCATAGATGGATCGCTGGAGCTTGCATATTTTGTTAGCAATTTTAGGATTGACAAAACCTCCTGGTTGCATCATATACAACTCTTCTTTAATAAATCTATTAAGGAATGCAGTTTTGTTTATCCATTTGCCATATTTCATAAAATGTGGCAATTCCTAACATGATTCAGACAGACTTAAGCATTGATACAAGTGAGAAACTCTCATCGTAGTCAACACCTTGAACTTGTCGAAACCTTTTTCCGACAAGTCTAGCTTTGTAGACAGTAACACTACTATCACTGTCTGTCTTCCTCTTGAAGATCCATTTAATCTCAATGGCTCGCCGATCATTGGGCAAGTCAATCAAAGTCCATACTTTGTTCTCATATATGGATCTCATCTCAGATTTCATGGCCTCAAGCCATTTCGCGGAATCTGGGCTCATCATTGCTTCCTCATAGTTCGTAGGTTCGTCATGGTCAAATAACATGATCTCCAGAATAGGATTACCGTACCACTCTGGTGTGGATCTCACTCTGGTTTACCTACGAGGTTTGGTAGTAACTTGATCTGAAGTTACATGATCATCATCATTAACTTCCTCACTAATTGGTGTAGGAGTCACAGAAACTGGTTTCTGCGATGAACTACTTTCCAATAAGGGAGCAGGTACAATTACCTCATCAAGTTCTACTTTCCTCCCACTCACTTCTTTCGAGAGAAACTCCTTCTCTAGAAAGGATCCATTCTTAGCAACGAATGTCTTGCCTTCGGATCTGTGATAGAAGGTGTACCCAACTGTCTCCTTTGGGTATCCTATGAAGACACATTTCTCCGATTTGGGTTTGAGCTTATTAGGATGAAACATTTTCACATAAGCATCGCAACCCCAAACTTTAAGAAACGACAACTTTGGTTTCTTGCCAAACCACAGTTCATAAGATGACGTCTCAACGGATTTAGATGGTACCCTATTTAACGTGAATGCAGCTGTCTCTAATGCATAACCGCAAAATGATAGTGGTAGATCGGTAAGATACATCATATATCGCACCATATCTAATAAAGTACGGTTACGATGTTCGGACACACCATTACACCGTGGTGTTCCAGGTGGCATGAGTAGTGAAACTATTTCACATTGTTTTAACTGAAGGCCAAACTCGTAACTCAAATACTCTTCTCCACGATCAGATCGTAGAAACTTTATTTTCTTGTTACGATGATTTTCGGTTTCACTCTGAAATTATATGAACTTTTCAAATGTTTTAGACTTCTGTTTCATTAAGTAGATATACCCATATCTGCTCAAATCATCTGTGAAGGTCAGAAAATAATGATACCTGCTACGAGCCTCAATATTCATCGGACCACATACATCTGTATGTATGATTTCCAACAAATCTGTTGCTCTCTCCATAGTTCCGGAGAACGGCATTTTAGTCATCTTGCCCATGAAGCACGGTTCGCAAGCATCAAGTGACTCATAATCAAGTGATTCTAAAATCCCATCAGTTTGGAGTTTCTTCATGCGCTTTGCACCAATATGACCTAAACGGCAGTGCCACAAATAAGTTGCACTATCATTATTAACTTTGCATCTTTTGGCTTCATTATTATGAATATGTGTATCACTACGATCGAGATCCAACAAACCATTTTATTGGGTGTATGACCATAGAAGGTTTTATTCATGTAAACAGAACAACAATTATTCTCTAATTTAAATGAATAACCGTATTGCAACAAACATGATCAAATCATATTCATGCTCAACGCAAACACCAAATAACACTTATTTAATTTCAACACTAATCCCGAAAGTATAGGGAGTGTGCGATGATGATCATATCAATCTTGGAACTACTTCCAACACACATCGTCACCTTGCTTTTTACTAGTCTCTGTTTATTCTGCAACTCCCGTTTCGAGTTACTACTCTTAGCAACTGAACCAGTATCAAATACCGAGGGGTTGCTATAAACACTAGTAAAGTACACATCAATAACATGTATATCCAATATACCTTTGTTCACTTTGCCATCCTTCTTATCCACCAAATAGTTGGGGTAGTTTCGCTTCGAGTGACCAGTCCCTTTGCAGTAGAAGCACTTAGTCTCAGGCTTAGGACCAGACTTAGGCTTCTTCACTTGAGCAGCAACTTGCTTGCTGTTTTTCTTGAAGTTCCCCTTCTTCCCTTTGCCCTTTTCTTGAAACTAGTGGTCTCGTCAACCATCAACACTTGATGTTTTTCTTGATTTCTACCTTCGTCGATTTCAACATCACGAAGAGCTCGGGAATTACTTTTGTCATCCCTTGCATACTATAGTTCATCATGAAGTTCTACTAACTTGGTGATGGTGACTAGAGAATTCTGTCATTCACTATTTTATCTGGAAGATTAACTCCCACTTGATTCAAGCGATTGTAGTACCCAGACAATCTGAGCACATGCTCACTGCTTGAGCTATTCTCCTCCATCTTTTAGCTATAGAACGCATTGGAGACTTCATATCTCTCAACTCGGGTATTTGCTTGAAATATTAACTTCGACTCTTGGAACATCTCATATGGTCCATGCCGTTCAAAACGTCTTTGAAGTCCCGATTCTAAGCCTTTAAGCATGGTGCACTAAACTATCAAGTAGTCATCATATTGAGCTAGCCAAACGTTCATAACGTCTGCATCTGCTCCTGCAATAGGTCTGTCACCTAGCGATGCATCAAGGACATAATTCTTCTATGCAGCAATGAGGATAATCCTTAGATCACGGATCCAATCCGCATCTTTGCTACTAACATCTATCAACATAATTTTTCTCTAGGAACATATCAAAAATAAACACAGGGAAGCAATAACGCGAGCTATTGATCTACAACATAATTTGCAAAATACTACCTGGACTAAGTTCATGATAAATTTAAGTTCAATTAATCATATTACTTAAGAACTACCACTTAGATAGACATCCCTCTAATCCTCTAAGTGATCACGTGATCCATATCAACTAAACCATGTCCGATCATCACGTGAGATGGAGTAGTTTCAATGGTGAACATCACTATGTTGATCATATCTACTATATGATTCACGCTCGACCTTTCGGTCTCTGTGTTCCGAGGCCATATCTGCATATGCTAGGCTCGTCAAGTTTAACCTGAGTATTCTGCGTGTGCAACTGTTTTGCACCCGTTGTATTTGAACGTAGAGCCTATCACACCCGATCATCACGTGGTGTCTCAGCACGAAGAACTTTCGCAACGGTGCATACTCAGGGAGAACACTTATACTTTGATAATTTAGTGAGGGATCATCTTATAATGCTACCATCAATCAAAGCAAGATAAGATGCATAAAAGATAAACATCACATGCAATCAATATAAGTGATATGATATGGCCATCATCATCTTGTGCTTGTGATCTCCATCTCCGAAGCACCGTCATGATCACCATCGTCACCGGCGCGACACCTTGATCTCCATCGTAGCATCGTTGTCGTCTCGCCAACTATTGCTTTTACGACTATCGCTACCGCTTAGTGATAAAGTAAAACAATTACATGGCGATTGCATTTCATACAATAAAGCGACAACCATATGGCTCCTGCCACTTGCCGATAACTCGGTTACAAAACATGATCATCTCATACAATAAAATATAGCATCATGTCTTGACCATATCACATCACAACATGCCCTGCAAAAACAAGTTAGACGTCCTCTACTTTGTTGTTGCAAGTTTTACGTGGCTGCTACGGGCTTAGCAAGAACCGTTCTTACCTACGCATCAAAACCACAATGATAGTTTGTCAAGTTGGTGCTGTTTTAACCTTCGCAAGGACCGGGCATAGCCACACTCGGTTCAACTAAAGTGAGAGAGACAGACACCCGCCAGTCACCTTTAAGCAACGAGTGCTCGCAACGGTGAAACCAGTCTCGCGTAAGCGTACGCGTAATGTCGGTCCGGGCCGCTTCATCTCACAATACCGCCGAACCAAAGTATGACATGCTGGTAAGCAGTATGACTTATATCGCCCACAACTTACTTGTGTTCTACTCATGCATAGCATCAACGCATAAAACCAGGCTCGGATGCCACTGTTGGGGAACGTAGTAATTTCCAAAAATTTCCTACGCACACGCAAGATCATGGTGATGCATAGCAACGAGAGGGGAGAGTGTTGTCCACGTACCCTCGTAGACCGAAAGCGGAAGCGTTAACACAACGCGGTTGATGTAGTCGTACGTCTTCACGATCCGACCGATCAAGTACCGAACGCACGACACCTCCGAGTTCAGCACACGTTCAGCTCGATGACGTCCCTCGAACTCTGATCCAGCCGAGTGTTGAGGGAGAGTTTCGTCAGCACGACGGCGTGGTGACGATGATGATGTTCTACCGACACAGGGCTTCGCCTAAGCTCCGCAATGATATTATCGAGGTGTAATATGGTGGAGGGGGCCCCGCACACGGCTAAAATATCGTATATCAATTGTGTGTCCAGAGGTGCCCCCCTGCCCCCGTATATAAAGGAGCAAGGAGGAGAGGGCCGGCCAAGGGAGGTGGCGTGCCCAAGGGGGGAGTCCTACTCCCACAGGGAGTAGGACTCCTCCTTTCCTTGTGGGAGTAGGAGAAGGGAAGGGGGAGGAGAAACAAGGAAGGGGGCGCCCCCCTCCCTAGTCCAATTCGGACTAGCCCATGGGGAGGGGTGCGGCCACCCTTTGGGGCCTTACTCTCCTTTCCCGTATGGCCCATTAAGACCCAATACGAATTCCCGTAACTCTCCGGTCAATAACCAATAGCGGAACCTGGATGCTCATATTGGTTCCCACATATTCTACGAAGATCATTATCGGTCAGACCGCATGACAACATACGTTGTTCCCTTTGTCATCGGTATGTTACTTGCCCGAGATTTGATCGTCGGTATCTCGATACCTAGTTCAATCTCGTTACCGGCAAGTCTCTTTACTCGTTCCGTAATACATCATCCCGCAACTAACTCATTAGTCACAATGCTTGCAAGGCTTATAGTGATGTGCATTACCGAGTGGGCCCAGAGATACCTCTCCGACAATCGGAGTGACAAATCCTAATCTCGAAATAAGCCAACCGAACAAGTACCTTTGGAGACACCTGTAGAGCACCTTTATAATCACCCAGTTACGTTGTGACGTTTGGTATCACACAAAGTGTTCCTCCGGTAAACGGGAGTTGCATAATCTCATAGTCATCGGAACATGTATAAGTCATGAAGAAAGCAATAGCAACATACTAAACGATCGAGTGCTAAGCTAACGGAATGGGTCAAGTCAATCACGTCATTCTCCTAATGAGGTGATCCCGTTAATCAAATGACAACTCATGTCTATGGCTAGGAAACATAACCATCTTTGATCAACGAGCTAGTCAAGTAGAGGCATACTAGTGACACTCTGTTTGTCTATGTATTCACACATGTATTATGTTTCCGGTTAATACAATTCTAGCATGAATAATAAACATTTATCATGATATAAGGAAATAAATAATAACTTTATTATTGCCTCTAGGGCATATTTCTTTCACAACCAGCCCTCTCCACGGGGTCGTGTTCAACCAGCCCTCCATGGGCTACTGTTCATCCAGCCCTCCACCGGCTACTGTTTAACCAGCCCTCTCCATGGGCTACTGTTCAACCAGCCCTCCACTAGCTGCTGTTCATCCAGCCCTCCACGGGGTCCTGTTCATCCACCCCAACCGGCTCGATCAGGGTCCTGTTCATCCAGCGGCAACGGCCTCTACTACCACGGGGTCCTGTTCATCCAACCCCCACTGGGAACTGTTCATCCAACCCCCAACAATGCTCACTATTCATCAAGAGGCAGTAGGTTTGATCGGCTTCAGTTAGCAGCAGTAGCGAAGGAATCACTCGGGTTCAGTTAACAGCCAGGGATCGATCGCTAGGGTTCAGTAATGTAGCCAGTGCAAACACTCGGGTTCAGTAAGCGAATGCCTTGCTCGAGTTCAGTTAGAGCCCAACGCTTTGCACACACACGCGTACGTGTACGAGAGAAACGCGCAAAGCTCCGTGCATCGCTCGGCCCGACCACCCACCGTAACGGGAACTCCCATAAATTTTCCTCACCCTCGCTTCTACCACGATTTTTTCCATCATGGACGGCCCAAGGAATGTCATGCAGGTGCGTCTCCATCCCGCCCAAGACGAAAAGCCCATTTTCTGTCATGATTTTTTGTCATGGAAGTAGGAGCCAACCACGTCTATGATGATACCGGGTTTTCTCACAACTGTCGTCATAGAAGTGTCATAAGCATGACAGAAAAAATTCGTTTGGCCCAAAATGTCATGAATGTGTCTTTTTTGTAGTGATATAACCCCATTCGGGGAGAAAAAAAATAAGAGAGAAGGATTCATTGCGTTTTACGATACGGAGCAGCCGCCGCCTCCTGTTCTTCATCGGGAAGGCTGATCTAGAGTCAGTTCGGGGCTCCGGAGAGGGGGATTCATCGCCATCATCATCACCAACCTTCCTCCATCACCAATTTCATGATGCTCACCGCCATGCGTGAATAATTCCATTGTAGGCTTGCTGGACGGTGATGAGTTGGATGAGATTTATCATGTAATCTTGTTAGTTTTGTTAGGGTTTCATCCCTAGTATCCACTATGTTCTGAGATTGATGTCTCTATGACTTTGCTATGCTTAATGCTTGTCACTAGGGCCCGAGTGCCATGATTTCATATATGAACCTATTATGTTTTCATGAATATATGTGAGTTCTTGATCCTATCTTGCAAGTTGTAGACACCTATTACGAGTTATGATCCGCATACTCCAAGGTGACACTAATTGGGATTCTTTCGGGTGATTACCGTAGTTTAAGGAGTTTGTGTATTCACTATGGGCTAATGCTTTGTTCCGGTTCTCTATTAAAAGGAGGCCTTAATATCCCTTAGTTTCCATTAGGACCCGGCTACCACGGGAGGGTAGGACAAAAGATGTCATGCATGTTCTTTTCCATAAGCATGTATGACTATATATGGAATACATGCCTACATTATATTGATGAATTGGAGCTAGTTCTGTGTCACCCTAGGTTAAGACTGCTACATGATGAATATCATCCAACACAATTATCATTGCCGATACATTGCCTATGAGCTTCTCACATATTAATCTTTTCTAAGTTACTTTCATTGCTACTGCTGTTACAATCACTACAAAACTGCTACTGTTACTTTTGCCACCGTTACCGTTACTTCCATATTACTTTGCTGCAGATATTAAGTCTTTCAGGTGTGGTTGAATTGACAACTCAACTGCTAATACTCGTGAATATTCTTTGGCCCCCCTTGCGTCGAATCAATAAATTTGGGTTGAATATTCTACCCTCCAAAACTTTTCCGATCCCCTATACTTGTGGGTTATCAAGACCTTTTTTTGGCGCCGTCGCTGGGGAGCATTGCTCTGTTCTCTGTGTCACTTGGGATTTATATCTGTTGATCACTATGAAGAATTTTAAAGATGCCAAAACCAAGATTTTTTTTCCTCTAGAACGAGGGGAGGTAAGGAACTGCCATCTAGCTCTGCACTTGATTCACCTTCTGTTTTGAGTAAGCTTGCGACACCTACACCTGCTATTGATTCTGATATGTCGCAAGTTATTGATGATGATGCTTCTGCTATGCATGATGCTTATGATGATACTACTGCTTTGCTTGATAATACTTTACCACTGGGTGAATTTCTTGATGAATAACTTGCTAGAGCTAAAGATATTGAGAATGCTAAAACTGATGATATTTCTGAAACAGATGAGATTATTGAAGATGCACACTTTGAAACACATGTTAAACCTAGCTCTCCTAGATATGAATTGCCTGTTATACCTGAGGGTTATGTTATGGATGGAGAGGTAGCTAGGGACTTTCTTGGTTGTAAATATAGAGAGGATCTTAAGAAACTGCTTGTCAAGTTGAAAGAAAAATCTCTGAATGTTGTTGATCCTAAGTTTGCTACTTCACCTATTTTTGTTATGGATAAGGATTATGAATTCTCTCTCGATCATGTGTTAATTAGTTTGGTTGAATCTGATCCTTTCCATGGTTATGAATCTGAAACTGTTGTGGCACATCTTACTAAACTGAATGATATAGCCACCCTATTTGCTCATGAGGAAAAAGTTCGCTACTACTATATTCTTAAGTTGTTTCCTTTCTTGTTAAATGGTGATGCTAAGATATGGTTTAATTCTGTTGCTCCTAGTTGTGTGCGTAGCCCCCAGGATATGATATATTACTTCTTTGAAAAATATTTTCTTGCTCATAAGAAACAAGCTGCTTTACAGGAAATATTTAACTTTGCGCAAATTGAAGAAGAGAGTCTCCCAAAAACTTGGGGGAGGCTTCTCCAATTACTTCATGCTTTGCCTGATCATCCTCTCAAGAAAAATCAAATACTTGATATCTTTTATAATGGACTAACCGATGCTTCTAGGGACCACCTAGATAGTTGTGTTGGTTGTGTTTTCAGGAAACGAACTGTTGAAAAAGCTGAAGTACTATTGAATAATATATTGAGCAATGGTAATGATTGGACTCTTCCTGAACTACCTCCTAAGCCAACTCCGAAGAAAAGAGGTATTCTATTCCTCAGGCTTGAAGATATGCAAGAGGCAAAGAAATATATGAAAGAAAAAGGTATTAAAGGTGAAGATGTTAAGAATTTACAACCTATCGAAGAAATACATGGCCTTGATAACCCGACACAGGTAGTAGAGGTAAATTCTCTCTATAGATTTGATGAAGGTGATATTCCTCATAATAAATATGTTGGTCAATGCTTGGATGAATTTGATAACTTTATTGTTAAGCAAGAAATCTTCAATGCATATGTTAGTAGACAATTGAAACGAAATGCTTATATGCTTGAACGCTTGGGTGATTATATGTGTATAACTGTTAATGATCTCAAGTTCGTTAGTAAAGATGCTTCTGTGGTAAAAACTCAAGTAGAACAAGTCCTCAAAGCACAAAATGATTTGCTCAATGAGATGAATAATAAGACGAATGATCATGTTGTTAGAGTTATGACTAGAGGTGGTAAAATGACTCAGGAACCTTTGTATCCTTAGGATCATCCTAAGAGAGTTGAGCAAGACTCTCAGAGAATTAATACTGAGGCACCTAGTCCTTTTAATAATAAAAAGAAAAAGGAAAGTGATAGGACTCTGCATGCTTCTAGTGAACCTGTTATGGACACGCCTAAGAACCCAAATGATATTTCTATTTCTGAGGCTGAAACACAATCTGGTGATGAACATGAACCTAGTGATAATGTTAATGATGATGTTCGTGTTGATGCTCAACCTAGTAATGATAATGATGTGGATATAGAACCTGATGTTGATCTTGATAACCCACAATTTAAGAATAAAAGATATGATAAGAGAGACTTCATTGCTAGGAAACATGGTAAAGAAAGAGAACCATGGGTTCAAAAACCCATGCCCTTACCTCCTAAACCATCCAAGAAAAAGGATGATGAAGAATTTGAGGGCTTAATTGAAATGCTTAGACCTGTCTTTTTGCGTATGGGTTTGACTGATATTTTGAAAATGTCTCCTTATGCTAAGTAGAAATTGTTACACATAAAAGAAAGATACCGAAAGATGAAATTTCCACCATGCTTGCTAATTATACATTTAAGGGTGGAATACCAAAGAAACTAGGAGATCCTGGAATACCAACTATACCATGCTTCATTAAAAGAAAAACTATGTAAAAACTTTTTATGTGATTTGGGAGCCGGTGTTAGTGTTACGCCTTTCTCTTTGTATCATAGACTTGATTTGAATAAGTTGACACCTACTGAGATCTCTTTAAAAAAAGGCTAATAAATCAACTGCTATACCCATCGGTATTTGTGAGGATGTGCGTGTTGTGGTTGCAAACGTTACTATCTTAACGGACTTTGTTATTCTTGATATTCCCGAGGACGACAATATGTCGATCATCCTTGGTAGACCCTTTTTGAATACTGCAGGGGCTGTTATTGATTGCAACAAAGGCAGTGTCACTTCTCATTTTAATGGTAATGTGCATACTGTACACTTTCCGAATAAACAACATCAAGTGAATAGCATCAACTCTATTGGAAAAATTTCAACAATTGCTATTTGAAGTTTTGAATTCGCTATTCCTACTGTCAAAAAGAAATATGATATTCTTATTGTTGGTGACATGCATATCCCCGTTGAGGTAACCTAGTGTTATACGAAGATTCTCCAGTTTCATGTCATTTGGAAGAAGTTTGTTAATAAGACTTGATCAACCTTATTAATGGATTCCTTTTGACGGGCATGAGATGGATGAATTTAGTAAAAACAACCTTCTGTACCCAATTTTTACTTTATGTTATTTAGAATAAATAAAGCAAAAATACTATTTTTTTGTTTTCTGAATTATCCGTGTAATAAAAAAATGACCCGAAAATAAAAGTTCTCCAAATGCCCTGAAAATTTAGTATGTTTTTTTAGAATATTTAAGAATTTTTGGCACTAAAAACACAGTAGAGGGTGCAACAGTGGGCCACAACCCACAGGGCGCGCCCGCCCCCCTGGGCGCACCTACAGGGCTTGTGGGTCCCATGTGGGTCCCCCTCAATTATGCCAGCACCATTCACTTCGTCTTCCTCCAGAAAAAATCTCACCATTGCTCAAACCAGTGTTCTTGCTTATTTTGCTACCATTTTTATCTCATTTCTCAGAGCTTTGTTTCCGAAACTGATTCAGGAGATTGTTCTTCGGTATGTGACTCCTCCAGTGGTCCAATTAGTTTTTGTTCTAGTGCTTTATATATTGCAAATATTTACTGCTGTGGTGACCTTGTTCTTTAGCTTGCATGTCAAATTTATATGGTCCAAAGTAGTTTTGATGCATGATATATCCTCTAGACAGTTGTGGGAGTTGTTGCTATCAATCTTGTTGAGTTTTGTTCACTTTTATTTTCAGTCACTAAAAATATCAGAAATTTTTCAGAGAAAGAAAATGTTCACGAAAGTGTTCCAAGGTGGTTCCTTGAAGAAGAAATCCGCAAGGCCTGCAATATGTGAGCCTGATCTCGACCCACCAAGGGAGGCCTCAGTGCAACCTTGCGAATAGCCGTCGGATCATTTCATGACTCGTGTAGGTTTTAAGGCTGAATTTTATGCGTACGTGCATAACACCGAGGTGACGGACTTCGTGTCAGATAAGTGTCCTCAGTACTACAACCTTACCGATTCCTTTGTGAGGAGATTTAAGTATTCTGTCCAGCGCAATACGCATTCGGTTTTATTTGATCTTTATGATGAATCATTTACCATGGACCTTGAATATTTTAATGACGCATGCAAAATTCCACAATGGGGCAGTTGTACTCAACCTCGTAAATCTGATTGTTCTGAGTTTCTTGATTGCATTACTGGAGGTGAAATCAGAACCATAACACAAGCTACCATAGGGAGCATTCACTTTCCTGCTTTACATTATTTGCTCTCTTTATAGGTAGATGCATTAATGGTAAGCATGATCACAACCACCTTTGCGCCCCCGATCTCATTGTTCTCAAGAGCGCAGTAATGAACGATAAACGATTTAAAATTTGGGGGCTATCATTGATTTAACCAAAAACTTACCTATAACTACATCTTGCTGCTCTTCAACCTCCTCCACGTTAACGTGGTTCACTTGTCCCCTGTTGAAAGGGTTGGGCTTCTTCCCAGAGCTTCCATTGCCATTACCTTTCTTTGCTTCAGAACACTCGGTGGCGTAGTGTCCAGTCTTGCCGCACTTGAAACAAGTAATGTGACTTAGATCCTATCTGCGAGTGTGGCTGGGTTAGAGCGGTTCTGATTGCTGCCTGCTCCATTCCCGTTTCCATTTTTGGGGCCACTGTGGTTATGCGAACTTCCTCCATTGTGGGTATGGCCTCCATGGTTATGAGTATATCCTCCCGAGTTCGGGGTAAAACGGGGCTTCAGCTGAGCTCCTGAATTGTACTTCCCTTGTCCATACTTCCTCTTGTGGCTCTCAATCTGCTGCTGCTTCCCTTCAATCATAAGAGCCTTGTCTACCAACTCCTGGTAGTTATTAAATGGTGCCACCATTAACTTCATACTCATCTCATCATTCAGCCCTTCCATAAACTTCTCCTGCTTCGCGGCATCTGTGGCCACATTATCCGGGGCATAGCAAGCTAACTTACTGAACTCATCCACGTACTGCCCCACAGTACAGTTTCCCTGGCGTAAGTTGCGGAACTCACGCTTCTTCATGCTCATCGCTCCAGTTGAGACATGAGCAGTGTGGAATGCTTGCTGAAACTGCTCCCAAGTGACATTGGCTATAGGGAAAGTGGATGTGTAATTCTCCCACCATGAGGCTGCAGGTCCATCCAATTGATGTGCGGCAAAACACACCTTCTCAGCATCTGTGCAACCTGCGGTGGTCAACTCCCTTCCAATCCTGCGTAGCCAATCATCAGCAACTATCGGCTCGGTGCTACTAGAAAACACCGGCGGCTGCAACCTCAGAAAACGGGCTAAGTTGTCAACTGGAGGTGGTGGCGGTGGGTTGTTTTTGTTGTTGTTGCCTTGGTTCTGGACTAGTTGCTGTATCAAGGTATTCTGCTGCTGGATCAACTGGATGATCTCCGGTGGGAAAACAAATCCGGTGTCACGTCTCGGAAGCATCTGATGGGTTTAGAGGGGAGAGATTAGAATAGAAAGAGGTCTAGTGAGAAAGCACTACCCATATGCACATGAGACAAACACATTCATATCACACCAAATCAATTCAAGCAAGGGCATACAATCAATCTAACTATCATTACAGTGCTCGGACTACTACTATATACATGGGGGAATACTACTAATAATATGGTGGTCTACTAGAAATTTTTATCGGTGGAAGACTCCATGATATCCGCTCCAGCTTCGTCTTCATAGTCATCATCACTACTGTTGGGGTCAGAGTCGGTGTCATCGATGATGATGTAGTCCTCGGGATGGTCGTCATCTCCTACTGGCGCGGGGTCTCCCATGAACACTCCTAGCTTCCTCGTCAAGTCGTCATTCTTCTCCACTAGAATTGCTATTTCCTCCTCGTATCCGTCGCGTGTAGACTTGACTTCCTCTTCTAGCTACATGTTCCTGGTCATCACCTTCTTCAAATCTATCATACTTGTGCACATTTCGTTCTCCTGGCGCCGAATGTGTTGGTTTAACTCCTGGATAAAGGCTGCAATGGTCCTGTCTTTCCTGGTGCTGATCATCTCCCATTGCTCATCTCGGCGCCCACATATCTTGTAGATGGTGTCCTTAAGATCCTTGTGATAAACTTCACCAACGCGTCCCACCACGATGTGAGCTGCCATGCTCTTTCCTAGACTCCAGGTTGGTGCATCAAAGGAAAACTCTATGGGCTCAGTAACTGGCGTGAATGTCCTTCCTGGAACTTGAACTCGAATCATCCATCACCCCTCTTCTGGTAAAGTGGCGGTGTAGGTCCCGGTGAAGCTTGGTATTCCAATGTTCAGGTACCTAGTGACTTCCTTCAAGTGTCGTCCAAAGGGTGTGTCTTCATCCGGTTGTGCAAACTTGTTCCTTGAGTCCGCCAACCAATAGAGTGGAAAATGGAGAGGAGTCAGAAATGGGTAGAGAAGAGTGACCTATGGCTCATCTTAGTGGTCGTGTCCTACAATCAGCGTGTGCTCTGATACCATCTTGTAGCAATCCGACCTCAAACAGTCAAATCTCTGTGTATAAGTGTCATCCCTGGATCGGTAATGCTGACACACACAGTACTTGAAGGATTTATAACAGAGTTCAATCACACACTTATTACATCGAATGTCTCAAAAGAGAACTTATTACAATAAATATGTCTTAAGGCCATCTAAATAAGATAACATCGGAAGGCTTGGAAGATAAAGTGAGTCCATCAACTCCAACGGCATAGCTAAGTGCACAACAACGACCTAGCGCACCTTACTCTTCGTCTGAAAAGTCTGCAACATGATATGTTGCAGCCCGAAATGGGCCAGCACATGGAATATGCTGGCAAAATAACACAGTACAGCAATGGACTGAATAAATGCTATCACTATATGCATATATGGCTGGTGGAGGCTCTATGGTTATGATGTTTTGCGAAAAGCCAATTTTTCCCTACAACAAAGGAATATATTTTGTTTAACTATCATGGTAGTTGTTAAACATTGAGAAGGTTCCTCCAACTCAATCCCAATTAAGCAGTATTAATAACCCAACAAATCAATTAGAGTGTTGAGATCAACATGATAATCCAAGAACCAGATACTCAAGATGTCCATAACCGGGGACACGGCTAATCATGATTAGTTTGTACACTCTGCAGAGGTTTGCGCACTTTTCCCCACAAGACTCGATCTCCTCCGTTGAATTTCTCGCACTACATGGTGTTTGAGAAATGGATGACCGAGACACAGTCCTTCAGAAACATTAACTCTTTACTCTGGGTGGACAGTTACACCTACTTTCCCTTACATCTGCTAGCCCACCACTGAAAGAGGTCATGCAACATACTCAACTATGCTAGAGCCCATAATAGCTTGTGGCTGCACATGAAAGTTTCTAGCATGAATAATCTTATGATCCCCTTGAGCCTGGCTGGCGAACCATAGGATGATCACATGGGTACTCTGGGATATCCTAGGACAACACTGGATTCTCCAGGTGCCCGCAACCAATCCACCCAGATGTGTATTTAAGTAGCAACCTTAAGTTAACCATTAATAATCTCACATCTGTCATGGATACACTCAAACCCAATCTACGTCTACGAGCATAGCATGGCAATATAAGCAAAACATAGAAGTAACTCCCAAGGGTTTGATAATAAAAGGACAATAGGTTCTACCTCATTAACTACTTCCCAACACCCACAAGTTAATCACATCCTATTCATGCTGTGTTTGAGGAGTGTAACTAATGCATAAAACTGGGTAATAAAGGGGTATGATCAATGTGTTACTTGCCTTGTTGACGATCCGCAAACCCTAGAGACTCGTAGTAACACGCTTCGCACTACGGGAATTCTATCGCAAACAAACAATAGCATACATAAGCAGTCAAGCATATATGCAAGGGTAAAACTCAAATAAGAAGATCCAATCTGAAAGTTCAACTGAAGAGCTTCGATTTGCAAAAAGAATCAATCGAAACGGAGCTACGAAACTGAAACTACGGTCAAAAGAACTTCGAATTCAAATCTGCTTGAAACCAAATTCTAAATTGTCAAAACCATGTTCAAGTTAAATAAACAGAAAGAGGGGCTCGAGACGAAGATTTTGGCATTGGTTTCACTGGATTTGGACGAACGGTTAAAAAGTTGCGAGGGTCTGAAGATCAGGGGCTAATCTGTGATAAAAATAATCGCGGATAGGTCCCTGGCCGAAAATAAACGAAAAAAGAAAAATCTTTCGGACGAACGTCCGCTAACAGAGACGAACGGGCGAATTCGTTTGTTAAAACGAACGAACGAATGGACTCTTGCTAAATAATGAAACCGAAAAAAAAGAACCGAACCTAACCGAATCTAGGGTTTCAAAAAAAACCGGGACGGACCGGAAAAACCGGCGGCGGCGAGTGGGAACCGAACGGCGGCGGCGGCGCGAGTCCGCGGCGGCGAGGCGAGGCGGTGGGGCTCCGGCGCCGCTGCGTGTTGGCGCGGGCGGCGATGGCAGCAGCTTGCAGCGGAGGCGGCGAGCGGCAAGTGCGACGACGGCGGCTCGGCGGCGGGTTGAGGCGGCGGGGCGGGATGAGGAGAGGAGGCGGCGGGGCGGCGGCATTATATAGGAGGTCGGGGGGTGCTACTTGCCGGAGGGGGCACCGGAGTGGGTGTCCCGCTCGGACACGGCGGCGGCGCGGCGGCTCGGGATTCCGGTCCCGAGTCGGTGCGGGAGGGAGACGGCGCGCTGGGCCGGCTGGGCTTTGGCCCAGTCGGTCCGAAGATTTTTTATTAAAACAATTCCGCCGGAACAAAAATCTTAAATAAATATAAAAAATTCTAAAAATGCGAAAAACAATTTTCACCGTCTAAATAAAATATTTAGAACAAAGTGAACATTTTCTTGGCCTACAAATGCAATTTTGAAAAATGCATAATTTTCTAATTCAAATAAAATAACAAATAAAATCCAAATAAAATAATTATTTAATTTTAACATATTTCTTCCAATATTTCTTTTATTTTGGAGAAGTCATTTTATCTCCTCTCTTTTATTTTTAATTTTGGAAATATTTTCGGTGAGAAAAATAATTAAAACCAAAATGATCCTGTTTTCAATATTTGAGCAAAATTCAAATATGAAAATAAACAAAATCCCCAACTCTCTGTCCGTGGGTCCTTGAGTTGCCTAGAATTTCTAGGATCAAAACCGAAATGCAAATAAAATATGCTATGCATATGATGACCTAAGTATGATATTCCATACAGTGCCCTGCAGGCTTGTGGGCCCCCTGGACCTCCTCCGACCCTAACTCCAACTATATATAACCCTATTCGGGGAGGAAAAATCAGAGAGAAGGATTCATCGAATTTTACAATACGGAGCCGCCGCTGCCTCCTGTTGTTCATCGGGAGGGCTGATCTGGAGTCCGTTCGGGGCTCCAAAGTGGGGAATTCGTCGCCTTCATCATCACCAACCTTCCTCCATCACCAATTTCATGATGCTCACTGCCGTGCATGAGTAATTCCATCGTAGGCTTGCTGGACGGTGATGGGTTGGATGAGATTTATCATGTAATCGAGTTAGTTTTGTTAGGGTTTCATCCCTAGTATCCACTATGTTCTGAGATTGATGTTGCTATGACTTTGCTATGCTTAATGCTTGTCACTAGGGCCCGAGTGCCACGATTTCAGATCTGAACCTATTATGTTTTCATGAATATATGTGAGTTCTTGATCCTATCTTGCAAGTTGTAGACACCTATTACGAGTTATGATCCGCATACCCCAAGGTGACAATAATCGGGATTCTTTCCGGTGATTATCGTAGTTTGAGGAGTTCATGTATTCACTAAATGCTAATGCTTTGTTCCGGTTCTCTATTAAAAGGAGACCTTTATATCCCTTAGTTTCCATTAGGACCCCGCTGCCACAGGAGGGTAGGACAAAAGGTGTCATGCAAGTTCTTTTCCATATGCACGTATGACTATATATGGAATACATTCCTACATTATAGTGATGAATTGGAGCTAGTTCTGTGTCACCCTAGGTTATGACTGCTACATGATGAATATCATCCAACACAATTATCATTGCCGATCCATTGCCTACGAGCTTCTCACATATTGATCTTTGCTAAGTTACTTTCGTTGCTACTGCTGTAACAATCACTACAAAACTTCTATTGTTACTTTTGCCACCGTTACCGTAACTTCCATATTACTTTGCTACTAAATACTTTGCTGCAGGTATTAAGTCCTTCAGGTGTGGTTGAATTGACAACTCAACTACTAATACTCGTGAATATTCTTTGGCTCCCCTTGTGTCAAATCAACAAATTTGGGTTGAATACTCTACCCTTGAAAACTGTTGCGATCCCATATACTTGTGGGTTATTACGAGGCACATATTTGTATTGTTGCCATTAAGGATAAAAAGATGGGGTTTATTTTATATTTATTGGGCCTATTCCTCTACACCATGTCATCTTGCTTAAGGCGTTACTCCGTTCTTGTTAACTTAATACACCAGATGCATGTGATGTCTACTACGCAACTTTATTCTTGTAGACTCGTGTTGGGCCTCCAAGCGCAGAGTTTTGTAGGACAGTAGCAATTTTCCCTCAAGTGGATGACCTAAGGTTTATCAATCCGTGAGAGGCATAGGATGAAGATGGTCTCTCTCAAACAACCCTGCAACCAAATAATAAAAAGTCTCTTGTGTCCCCAACACACCAAATACAATGGTAAATTGTATAGGTGCACTAGTTCGGCGAAGAGATGGTGATACAAGTGTAGTAATGATAGTAGATATTGATTTTTGTAATAGTAATAATAAAATACAGCAAGTCAACGAGTAACAAAAGTGAGCACAAACGGTATTGCAATGCCTAAAAATAAGGCCTAGCGTCCATACTTTCCCTAGTGCAATCTCTCAACAATGCTAATATAATTGGATCATATAACCATCCCTCAACATGCGATGAAGAATCACTCCAAAGTTCCTATCAAGCAGAGAACATAAGACAAAATTGTTTGTAGGGTACGAAACCACCTCAAAGTTATCATTTCTGATCGATCTATCCAAGAGTTTGTACTAAAATAACACCAAGTTATCCTTTCCGACCGATCTATCTAAGAGTTTGTACTAAAATAACACCATATGATACACATCAACCAACTCTAAGGTCACCTAGATACTCCAATTTCATCACGAGTATCCATGAGTTGATTAGACGATATGCATCAAACAATTTCAGATTCATAATACTTAATCTAACACAAAGAACCTCAAAGAGTGCCCCAAGATTTCTACCGAAGAAACAAGGACAAAAACATGCATCAACCCATATGCATAGATTAGCCCAATGTCACCACAGGAATTCGCGAGTTGAGTGCCAAAACATAGGTCAAGTGAATCAACATGATACGCCATTGTCACCACGTCTATTAATATCAAGACATTCATCAAGTGTTCTCAAATCCATAAAAGTATTCAAGCCGACAATAAGGAAATCTCAAAGGGAAAACTCAATTCATCACAACAAGATAGAGAGGGGAAAACACCATATGATCCAACTATATGAACAAAGCCCGCGATACATCAAGATCGTGCCAAATCAAGAACATGAGAGAGAGAGAGAGAGATTAAACACATAGGTACTGGTACAAACCCTTAGCCCCGTGGGTGGACTACTCCCTCCTCATCATGGTGGCCTTCGGGATGATGAAGATGGCCTCCGGTGATGGTTTCCCCCTCCGGTATGGTATCAAAACGGGGTCTAGATTGGTTTTCCATGGCTATAGAGGCTTGCAGCGGCGGAACATCTGATCTAGCGTTATTTCTGGGGGTTTCTATATTTATAGGATTTTTTGGCGTCGGTTTCATGCGAATATGGGCTTCGAGGGGCCCACTAGCACACGGGCAAGGCCCCTAGCGTGCCCTGGTGGGTGGTGGCCACCTCCTTCTTCTTCTGTTCCTCCCACGAAGCTTCTAGTGCCTCTTTTTTTCCAAAAAATCCTCGAAAAGTTTCATTGCATTTGGAGAACTTTTATTTCTGCACAAAAAACAATATCACGGTAGTTCTGCTGAAAACAACGTTAGTCCGGGTTAGTTCCATTCAAATCATACCAAAACGTTATAGAATTGTTGTAAACATGGCCTGAATACTTCATAAATTATAGATACGTTCGAGACGTATCAGCATCCCCAAGCATAATTCCTACTCGTCCTCGAGTAGGTAAATGATAAAAGAAATAATTTATGAAGTGTGAATGCGAGCATAGTGCATAAGCTTGATCAATGATAATTTCAATCGCTTTTCCTAGCATCATAACAACATCTCTTTCTCATAAAACTGATCGTGATAAAGTAGCAATTGAAAATGAATTTTTTGTTGTGGAATGCTACCTATCATATTCATCATATACTCTTTCCTTTGTAGCATGGACATTTGGACTTGAATGATTCAGAGAAATAGTCTATAATTTGACATGAAGACATCAATACTCAACAATACTAACAAGCAACCATGTCTTCCAAAATATCAACGCTAAAGAAAGCTATACCTAGCCCATTATGCTCAACCATTGATCCATTCATGAAACAAACTCAAATATTAACTATGCCCCTTGCACAAGTATGACAATAGTGTTCCCTAGTTGGTGCTTTGTAAGAGAAGATGGACACTCAATAAAAATAAAAATTGCATAAAGTAAATAGATAGGCCCTTAGTAGATGGAAGTAGAGATTTGTAGAGGTGCCAGAGCTCAAAGCTTAAATTGAGATATAAAATGGTTTTGAGAGGCATGCTTTTCTCGTCAATGAAAACGACCGAGAATTCGCAATACTTTCAATGCTAAATACATCATAAGCGGTTCCCAAACATACAATAGAGTTTATTCCTTTTTCCACCATTCTTTCACAATCCATGGCTAGTCGTATCCACGGGTGCCTTCCATACCAACACTTTCCAAGGAATTTATAATTGACCACATAAATAAATTTTCTTTTCATTTTGGGACTGGGCATCCCTATTACCTGCCACACTCTTGTGCAATAACAAGTGAATAAACACTCATCTTGAGAATAACACATGTAGCATGGAAAATATTGGCCACCCCCTGCTGCTTCATGAGTGGTACGAGCACACAAAAAGGAAATTCATTTTGAAAATTAGAGTTGGCACATACAGATTTACTTGGAACGACATGGAAATTCCGCATATAGGTAGGTATGGTGGACACATTTGGCACAACTTGGCTTAAGGAGTTTGGATGCACAAGCAGTATTCCTGCTTAGTACAAATGAAGGCTAGAAAAAAGATTGAGAAGTGACCAACCAAGAAACGAAAACGATCATAAACGAGCATTAAACCTAACAGACACTGAATAGTGCACCACAAGTAGGATATACCTTCATTGCATAACTATTGACTTTCGTGCTTGCATAGGGAATCACAAACCTTAACACCGATATTCCTAATAAAACACAATCACTCACCAAGATGACTCACATATTATTATCTCCATATCGCAAAACAATTGCAAGGAATCAAACTTATCATATCCAATGATCTATATGAAAGTTTTTATTATATCCTTCTTGAATATCCATCATTTTGCATTGGGACCAATTTCATAGCTTGTGCAAATTTTCATCACTATTATCAACTGTCAAAATAATTTAAGCGAAGCATGAGAGTGTTCGACAAACTACTCCAAAAAGATACAGGTGAAGATCAAGCGAGTAGTTAAGTAAATGGGTAGCTATTTGAGGACTCTCTCTTATTTAAAAAACTTCCAGATCTAAGTATTTTATTAAAACAGAAAGAAAAACAAAATAAAATGACATTCCAAGAATAGCACACATCATGTGAAGAAGCAAAAACTTAGGCTCAACCGGTAACCGATAATTGTTGATGAAGAAAGGTGGGATGCCTAACGGGGCATCCCCAAGCTTGACCTTTGTGTCTCCTTGATTCCTTTTATATCACGGTTTCCCTAATTCTTAAAAGCTTTATTCTTGTCAACTTGATACACTAGATGCATGTGATGTCTACTACGCAACTTTATTCTTGTAGACTCATGTTGGGCCTCCAAGTGTAGAGTTAGGCCAGTAGCAATTTTCCCTCAAGTGGATGACCTAAGAGCATCTCCACTCATTCGGCGCCCCCAGAGCCTTGAAATAATGCCGCCTGGGGGCGAGCCGCCGTTATTTTCGCCATGGGGGCAGTCTGGTTCCCACTCGGCGACCCAAGTTGGCCCCCAGACGCCCTTTTTTGAAAACAAAGTATGACTAAAATTGAAAGAATTTGGATGAAATTTTCACGAAATTCGTTCATATTTGTACATAATTCAGAAGACATAACTTGAAAACCTAAACTACGCTGCCGCCACCGTCCCGAGCCTTCTACATGCCGAAGAACTTGTAGAAGGTCGTGTTGACGCTGCCATCGTCGTCGCCCTGCATACCCCTGCCATCCTTTCTGCAGCCCTGCCCTGGGTTGTCTTGGCGGACGGGGTTGGTGGGCGGTGGTGCCTCGTCGTCACTGTCCTCGAGGACTATGATGCCGCCCACGTCACGGCCGCGGCGCCCAGCGGTGATCTCCTCGAGGGTGCGGTGCTGGCACTCCAGCTCCAGCTAGACGTAGTTGTCCCGTTCCCATTTGAGGGCAGCCTCCTCATCGGCGGCCATGTCGTCATACTCCTTCTTCACGGTGACGAACCCCGGCTCAGGCTTCACTGCAACGAGCCTCGGCTCGGGCTTAGGCTTGACGAGGCGGGAGGGGGGAGGAGAGGGGCCACCGCGGGCACGCCGCCCGAGTGGAGACTCCACGGGCTCGGCCTTGACAGGGGCGAGTAGGGCGAGCGCCGGTGACCCGGAGGAGCAGGAGGAGGAGGAGGAGGAACTGCCCGCCATGCGCCTCAGCAGCCAAAAGGACTGTCGCTCCGGCGGGGGACTCGGGCTGGGGCCGCCAGGTACTCGAGTGGCGGCTCGTTGCCGCCCTCGAGGTGCTCGAGGACGGCGTGGAGCGTGTGCCCGGGGACGCCCCACCATAGGCGGCACCCATCGGTGTTGTAATGGCCCCTCACCGGCACGTTGTTCGTGGAGGAGATCTGCTCCTCGTGGTGGCGCCAGAAGTACGCCGTCCACCAAGCGTGGTTTTCGGCGGCGTACTCCGGTAGGCCCCGCACCTCCTTCGGCAGGGATGCCCGAACGCGGGCGATCTCGGCATCACAGCGATCAGCGTCGGTCGGTGGCGGGGGGGGGGGGGCGCCTCCGGCGCTGAGCTTCCATGAGCCCGGCACGCGCATGTCAGGCGGCGCCGGCTAGTTCACCTTGTGGAGGAGGTACGCCTCCCACTCATGAAGGTGGCGGCAGCCGAAGCCATTGCCTGCCGATCCGTCGCCGGGAATTGGTGGGCCATAGGCGATGGCTGTAGACGGGGTGAGAGGTAGACGGGGAGAGAGGTGGGGCATCCGCGGCAAGAGAGGGATTGCGGCGAGTTAATGTACGGCCAACGGCGAGGCAGGGCGGTACTTATAGGGGCGTGTCGGAGGCGAGTGGGTGGCAGCCTTGTGGGTGCATGGCGGCGCGCCTTCACTGCGCCGCCCCGTGAGGAATCAATGGAAGGCTGACCGGCGGCAACCTTTGCATTGATTACCCGCGGGAAACCGAGGCGATGAGGATGACAAGCGCACCTGGTCACTGACTCGTGGGGCCCGCCAGGCTTTCGGGCAAAAACTGTTTCCCCCGGCGGCCCCGGGCACCCCCTACGCGTCGGGTTCGGCCTGGGTCCGCCGGCGCCAAATTCGGCCCTAACCGGCGAAAACTGGGCTTCTGGGGGTGTGACTGTGCCTTTTTTTAACACCGACGATAAAAAAGGGCCTTGGGGGCTTGTTGGGGGCGAGGCTGGAGATGCTCTAATGTTTATCAATCCATGGGTGGTGTAGGATGAATATGGTCTCTCTCAAACAACCATGCAACCAAATAATAAAAAGTCTTGTGTGTTCCCAACACACCAAATACAACGGTAAATCGTATAGGTGCACTAGTTCGACGAAGAGATGGTGATACAAGTGTAGTAATGATAGTAGATATTGATTTTTGTAATAGTAACAATAAATAACTACAAGGTAACACGTAACAAAAGTGGGCACAAACAGTATTGTAATGCTTCGAAATGAGTCCTAGGGTCCGTACTTTCGCTAGTGCAATCTCTCAACAATGCTAATATAATTGGATCACATAACGATCCCTCAACGTGCGATGAAGAATCACTCCAAAGTTCCTATCTAGCGGAGAACATAAGATGAAATTGTTTGTAGTGTACGAAACCACTTCAAAGTTATCCTTTCTGATCAATCTATCCAAGAGTTCATACTAATATAACACCAAGTTATCCTTTCCGATCGATGTGTCTAAGAGTTCGTACTAAAATAACACCATATGATACACATCAACCAACTCTACTTTCACCTAGGTACTCCAATGTCACCGCGAGTATCCATGAGTTGATTATATGATATGCATCAAACAATTTCAGATTCATAATACTCAATCTAACACAAAGAACCTCAAAGAGTTCCCTAAGATTTCTACAGAAGAAACAAGGACAAAAACGTGCATCAACCCATATGCATAGATTACCCCAATGTCACCTTGGGAATCTGCGAGTTGTGTGCCAAAACATATATCTAGTGGATCAATATGATACCCCATTGTCACCACGGGTATTCACATCAAGACATACATCAAGTGCTCTCAAATCTATAAAAGTATTCAATCCGACAATAAGGAAATCTCAAAGGGAAAACTCAATTCATCACAACAAGATAGAGAGGGGAAAACACCATATGATCCAACTATATTAACAAAGCCTGCGATACATCAAGATCGTGCCAAATTAAGAACACGAGAGAGAGAGAGAGATTGAACACATAGCTACTGGTACAAACCCTCGGTCCCGAGGGTGGACTACTCCCTCCACATCATGGTAGCCGTCGGGATGATGAAGATGGCCTCCGGTGATGATTTCCCCCTCCGGCAGGGTGCCGGAACGGGATGATTGGTTTTCCGTGGCTACAGAGGCTTGTGGCGGCGGAACTTCTGATCTAGGGTTATTTCCGGGGGTTTATGTATTTATAGCATTTTTGGCGTCGGTTTCACGCGAAGATGGGCCTCGAGGGGCCCACCAGCACATGGGCAAGGCCCCTGGCGCGCCCTGGTGGGTGGTGGCCACCTCCTTCATTTTCTGGTCTTCCCACGAAGCTTGTAGTGCCTCTTTTGTTCCAAAAATTTCTCAAAATGTTTCATTGCATTTGGAGAACTTGTATTTCTGCACAAAAAACAACACCACGGTAGTTCTGCTGAACACAACGTCAGTCCGGGTTAGTTCCATTCAAATCATACCAAAACCATATAGAATTGTTGTAAACATGGCATGAATACTTCATAAATTATAGATACGTTGGAGATGTATCAGCATCCCCAAGCTTAGTTCCTACTCGTCCTTGAGTAGGTAAATGATAAAATAAATAATTTATGAAGTGTGAATGCTAGCGTAGTGCATAAGTTTGATAAATGATAATTTCAATCACTTTTCCAAGCATCATAACAGCAACTCTTTCTCAGAAACTGATCGTGATAAGGTAACAATTGAAAATGAATTTTTGTTGTGGAATGCTACCTATCATATGCATCATATGCTCCTTCTTTTGTAGCTTGGACATTTGGACATGAATGATTCAAAGCAATAGTCTATAATTTGACATGAAGACATCAATACTCAAGCATACTAACAAGCAACCATGTCTTTCAAAATATCAACGCAAAAGAAAGCTATCCCTAGCACATTATGCTCAACCATTGATCCATCCATGAAACACACTCAAATATTAACTATGCCCCATGCACAAGTATGACAATAGTGTTCCCTAGTTGGTGCTTTATAAGAGAAGATGGAGACTAAATAAAAATAAAAATTGCATAAAGTAAATAGATAGGCCCTTCACATAGGGAAGCAAAGATTTGTAGAGGTGCCAGAGCTCGAAGCTTAAATCGAGAGATAAAATTGTTTTGAGAGGCATGTTTTTCCTGTCAACAAAAACGACCGAGAATTCCCAATACTTTCCATGCTAGATACAACATAGGTGGTTCCCAAACATAAAATAAAGTTTATTCCTTTTTCCACCATTCTTTCACAATCCATGGCTAGTTGTATCCACGGGTGCCTTCCATACCAACACTTTCCCAGGAATTTATCATTGACAACATAAATAAAATTTCCTTTCATTTCGAGACTGGACATCCCTACTACTTGCCACACGCTTCTGAAACAACAAGTGAATAAACACTCATCTTGAGAATAACACATCTAGCATGGAAAATATTGGCCACCCCCGGCTGTCGGTGTCAAAACCGGCGGATCTCGGGTAGGGGGTCCCGAACTGTGCGTCTAAGGCTACTGGTAACAGGAGGCGGGGGATACAATGTTTACCCAGGTTCGGGCCCTCTCGATGGAGGTAATACCGTACTTCCTGCTTGATTGATCTTGATGATATGAGTATTACAAGAGTTGGTCTACCACGAGATCGTAGAGGCTAAACCCTAGAAGCTAGCCTATGATTATGATTGTGATTCTTATTGTTGTCCTACGGACTAAACCCTCCGGTTTATATAGACACTAGAGGGGGCTAGGGTTACACCGAGTCAGGTACAGAGAAGGAGATCTACATATCCCAATCGCTAAGCTTGCCTTCCAGGCAAAGGAGAGTCCCACCCGGACACGGGACGAAGTCTTCAATCTTGTATCTTCATAGTCCAATAGTCCGGCCAAAGTATATAGTCCGGCTGTCCGAGGACCCCCTAATCCAGGACTCCCTCAGTAGCCCCTGAACCAGGCTTCAATGACGATGAGTCCGGCGTGCAGATTGTCTTCGGCATTGCAAGGCGGGTTCCCTCTCCGAATACTCCATAGAAGATTTTAAACACAAGGATCGTGTCCGGCTCTACAAAACAAATTCCACATACCACCGTAGAGAGTATAATATGCCACAAATCTAATCTGCCGACAACTTTTCATAAAGTGACATCTATTCATTGCCCGGTCATTACGAACCGTTTTTCCCAGCCTGCCACTGCATGTGTTACGAGGCGGTTTTATTGGCATGTCCTGTCGAAGTAGAGATCGTGTTCCCCTTATCACGGGATTCTCATCAATACGGGTGTGGGCAATCCAATTGTGCTTATTAGTATGACTCCTCGATTTTAGGCAAGTTCTGAACGACCACGCGGAGGACGCTTGATATTCACCCTCTTTATAAAGGGGGCCAAGGCCTGTCCTTTTCTTCCCACGCTCGACCCTTGTCTTCCCCCACCTCGAGTTCCAACACCCAAGGCTCAGGCTAAGCGCTTCGGACCTTCAACCATGTCCGGATCCAACCTTCAAGGTCAGTGGATGGCCTCTCTGTCACAGAGGAGGACATCAAGAAGCTAAGGGAAGCCAGGTATCTGACCGCCGAAATCCCGCACAGGCCGCCTGCTCAAGGGCAGGTCATCCTCACTCCCGAACCCAACGAGAGTGTCGTATTTGTTTCCCACTTCCTCCGAGGGCTAGGCTTTAATCTTGATCCCTTTGTTAGAGGGCTTATGTTCTATTACGGGCTCGATTTCCACGATCTGGCTCCAGATTCCATCCTTCACATCTTGTCGTTTATCGTCGTGTGTGAGGCCTTCCTCCGCATCACCCCACAATTCGGCTTATGGCTCAAGACCTTCAATGTGAGCCGAAGACGATCGATGGGCGACACGCAGAATGCGGAGGTGCCATAATAAGCAAAGGCGCCGATGCTCTATGGCCAAAGGGTTCCTTCCCGGAGGTGTCCAACTTATGGCAACGGGAGTGGTTCTACATCACAGCTCCCCGAGGTACAAAGTGAGCGGATGCCCCCGCCTTCCGCTCGGGCCCTCCGCCGCAATTGGCGTCATGGGTCAACAAGGGGCTAGACTGGGGGCCAGTTAATGACGTGTTGACATTGCAAAGTCGCATCCGAGATCTCCTCAAGAGGGATGCCAGTCTTGTCAAGGTAATGCAAGTTATGCTAGTTCGTCAGGTCCTGCCATGCCAACGTCGATCTCTCCGTATGTGCGAGTTCGACCCGGAAGGACCGCGAACCATTCAACAATTCTTCGGCGTGACGCTCGAAGAGATGTATGGATTGTTCTTCGGATCACGAATAAAGTGTCCGGACACCACCGAGGATTCGGGTCTCAACTGCAACCGTCTAGATACCCACGTAAGTAATTCTGCGGCGGAACATGCTGTCTTTTTATTTGTCACAACATCATTCTGACAAAAAATCGCCCTCGGCCAGGACTGGATAAGAAAGGCGGAGAGGATCAGGTGTTCGCCCCCCTTCCCGAAGGCTCACCGGACCCTGTACTAGCCAGGATGCTTGAGCACGCACCTCATCAAGTGCCATCAGGGGAAGATAAAGGGAGGAATAAAGAAGCCGAAATCGGGCTTCACACATTACACATCCAAACCGGGGGAATTGGTGTCTCCGCGAAGGAGGATAATCGGGGAGAGGAATCTAGAATCCCATCTCCCCAAGGAAGGAAAAGGGCCGCCTCTGAAGACTTGGAAACGGAGGTTTCCAAACGAGGGAAGAAACCTTCGCCAGGGGGCCCTGCCCCAAAGGGCGTCCTTACCGCACAGCGCCCGCAAGGGGGCCAGCCCTCCACCGAGCTTTATCTCCGAGGACAATAACCGAGACATATTTCTTGCAGCCCGGCCCGTAGCCCTTCTCGACAGAGTTCGTCTTCGGGGGATCTTCTTCCGGAGATGATGGAGAGCGAAACGCCCCCTGTCTCCCCGCCTCATGGGGCGGACGACCCAGAGGTGTCGTCATGGAGGATTTTTCCTGATCCAGCAAGGCTAGAAGGTAACCCTTCGGCCACCCGAAGTCCGGAGTATTCGGCTCCTAAGGAGAGCAACAGAAAGAGTCCGGGACTGTCCGGTGCCCAACCGGACGCACTGATGGGTCTTCTGGAGCAAGCGGCTATCTCAGAGGGGCATCGTACTTTAATGGGTACGGTGGTTGAGAGGATTTCACCCGCCAAAAGTGGGTTGCATGAAGCTTTTACGAGCCTGCTAAGAGGCTTTGAGGTACGCAAAGTAATATCTGTATTTTGGTGGTACCGCACAAGCTAGGTGTGCTCTATACAGATAGTAGCCCCTGAGACTCTGGTTGCCATCCAGAGGCAGGAAACAGAGGATCATAGTCCCAGGTAATGATCGCGCTGCTTTTATGTGCAGGCGGCTGAGGGTCCGGTGGCTTCTCGGACTGCTGAGTTTACCGAACTGAGGCGGCAGCTTGATGCGGTAGATGCCGACATCGCGCTTGTGAACAGGCGGCTTGACGAGGCACAGGGTATGCATTTTCGGGCGGTCAATGAATATTAAGAGGAGCATGATGCTAGTATCTATAATATGTTGTTACTGCAGATGGAGCTGCCGCCGTGGAGACCCTTCGGGAGGAACTTGCCCGAGCCAAGGAACAAGCTAGGAGAAGTGATGCGGCCGCCCTAAAGGCAGTTGAAGAGTTAAGAGCCGAACAGGCTGCTCATCGCCAGAGCGAAGATAAAATAGCCAAGATGGCTGTTGAGCTGAAAGATGCCGCCGGCCGATATGAGCTTCTTGAAAAGGAAAGCCAAGCGAAAGCGGCTGACCTGAAGAAAGCCATGGAAGCTTCCAAGGAAACCCGCTCTAAAATCAGAGCAGCGAAGGAGGAGCTCTGTCAAGCCGGAGATATCACGGCTGGGAAGCCCTTTTTGTTGCGGACGAAGTTTGAAGATCTAAAGTATGCCCCTCTGGATCAATTATGGAGTGCTGCAGACGCGTACTCGGACTTGGCAATGAGTGTGGCTGATGCGACTGAGTTTTTCAAAGATCAGGGAGATCAGGAAGTGGAAAGGTTGTTCTGGTCGCAGTTTAGTGCTCCAACGCGTCCGCTGCTATTAACTGAACAAATGGCCGAGTGGGCCGAGCTCCATAGGTTGTCCGGACTTGCCATGAGGTCTGTTGTGGATCATCTTTGGCCAAAGGGACCAAGGCCGAATAGTTATTTCGGTTTAGTGCAACGATTCCTTGGTGTTGTGCCGCATATCGACGCTGTAAAGAGTTCGGCCTGCATAGAGGGTGCGCGGATGGCTCTTGTCCGTGTTAAGACATACTGGGCAGAGATGGAGGCCACCGCTATTGCAACCCGGGGTCCGGCCGTAGGCCAGGTCCCGACCAAGCACTATTTTGAAGAAGTCCTAGAAGGCGCTCGTTTATTAGAGGCTCAGTGCTCGAAGAGTATCATGTTCGAGTGACATGTATCCCAATTGTAAAAACAATGCTATTTGGATTATAAAGGCTGTGTTTACACATTTGCCTGAAAGTATTATGATGCCTCCTATGCGGCCGTTTATGTATGTATATAACCTGAAATTTTGCAGTCATCGGCTTCAGCCCCCACGCATATAATGCAGGGGTGTTCAGAAAAGCGCGTATTCACACTTGATCCAACGTCTTGGTCCATTAAGGAGGTGATGGCGCAGTGAACAAGGCAATCAGACTATATTGCTTTAACACTTTCACTTAGCCATAGGAGCTTGACGGTGGGGCTACTATATAGCCCCTGGTACTTCCGCGCTGATCCGAATACGGTGCGCGTACATACATGACCAGGAAACCAGTCCTTCGTTAATGCGGAGGAATCGCGAGGATTTCGCTGAGTCATCGAGTGGTTGACCAGTCTCACGCTTTATCAAGACAGTCAGTTTTCGGCTTTCTCTATTGAGGTGCTCATCCAGATGAACCAGGGCACAACCGCAGTAGTTCTCCCAGTGCCACCTTAGCCGATAGAGCGGAACGTAAGGTAGCAAAACACGCGAGCCGAGCAAACCCAACTATTGACCAAAGACATGATTCGAAGCTGATGCATATAAGGCCAAACTCGCGACGCCGAACACTCCCTAAAATATTCGGACTTTACAACATATACTGGGCTGAGTAACGCCCTCGATAATGAGCCCTGAATTTCCAGGTACATGCATTAGTCTGACGTGGCAAAATGCCAATGACGCCAGCATCCCTCTCGGTTGTGTTGAGTATCCGGAGGGCGTGAAGCAACAAAAGACTGTAAAAAAAGGTCTACACAGGGTCTTAATCTAAAAAGAAACCTTTGAGCGGGGCCCTGCTGCACGCCTGCGCCTGTGTCTCCGTTGTGCCGTATCCTGGAAGGGTGTAGCACGATGATCATCTGTAAAAGAGAAAGACCCAGGTGAAAGTCTTCGTGCGAAAAATTGGTTATTCTTAATGAACCATTAAAATGCGATCTATTATTGTATTAATAGGGTCAAGCCGAACTGTAGCCCCTTTTACATGCGGGAAGCCCCTAGCACCACCTATGGGGGTATATCCCTCGACCCAATCTCAGGTTTATCTGAGCTGCCACAGCTAGTGGTGCGCCGGACTTGTCTAACTGTGTCCACGGTCTTGACGACCGATAATTCATTCTGGTTGGAGAGGTCGTTCAGTGTTCGGCTGATAGAGCCGCCACGTATTCCTCTGCACGTAAGGAACGCTCTGTGTTTCCACTAACTGTGATGATGCCACATGGACCGGGCATCTTAAGCTTAAGATAAGCGTAATGCGGTACTGCATTAAAACGAGCGAAGGTCGTTCTTCCAAGTAGTGTGTGAAAGCCGCTTCAGAATGGAGCGATGTCGAAGGTTAATTCTTCACGTCGGAAGTTGTCGGGAGGACCTAATACAACCTCTAGCACTAGAGAGCCCGTGCAGCGGGCCTCTGGGCCTGGTATTACTCCTTTAAAGGTATTATTGCTTTGGCTGATTCTTGTCGGGTCTATCTCCATTTTGCGGACAGTGTCCTCATATATCAGATTAAGACTACTGCCGCCGTCCATAAGGACTCGGGTGAGATGGTATCCGTCAATTATTGGGTCTAGCACCAAGGCAGCCGATCCTCCGTGCCGGATATTAGTCGGGTGATCCCTGCGATCGAAAGTGATAGGGCAGGCCGACCAAGGGTTGAACTTGGGGATGAAGGGCGCCACGGCGTATCCGTCTCGGAGTGCGCGTTGGCGCCTCCTCTTCGGTATGTGAATTGTGTAGATCATGTTCACTGTTTTGACCTCTGGCGGGAATTTTTTCTGTTCCCTACTGTTCTGCTGGCGAGGCTCGTCCTCGTCTTCACTTGGTGTCTCCCTCCCCTTGTGTTCGGCATTTAGCTTGCCGGCCTGCTTGAAGACCCAGCATTCTCTGTTGGTATGATTTGCAGGTTTGTCGGAGGTGCCATGAATCTGACACAATCTGTTTAGAATCTTGTTTAGGCTGGCGGTCCATCTCTGCTGCCTTTAAATGGCTTTTTCTGTTGACCGGGTCGAGAGCACCTGAATCCGGCGTTTACCGCCGTATTGTCTGGGTTGTCTTCATTATTTTGACGCTTGCTTTTATTGCGTCGCGGTTTCCCATTGCCATCCCTGACTTCGGATGTGCCTGGGTCGCTGGTGCCGCTACGGGCCAGCCAGCTGTCTTCGCCCGCGCAAAAGTGGGTCATAAGGCTTGTTAGGGATGCCATTGTCCTCGGTTTTTCCTAGCCGAGGTGTCTGGCGAGCCATTCATCCCGAACACTGTGTTTGAAAGCCGCTAAGGCTTCAGCATCCGAGCAGTCGACGATTTGATTCTTCTTCATGAGAAATATGTTCCAAAGCTTTCGGGCTGACTCTCCGGGCTGTTGAATTATGTGACTTAAATCGTCTGCATCCGGGGGTCGGACATAGGTCCCTTAAAAATTAGCCCTAAAAGCATCCTCAAGCTCTTCCCAACTTCCAATCGAGTTTTCAGGGAGACTTTTCAGCCAGTGCCGAGCTGGTCCTTTCAACTTGAGGGGCAGGTATTTGATGGCGTGGAGATCATCTCCGCGAGCCATGTGAATGTGAGGGATAAAGTCCTCAATCCAAACCCCAGGGTCCATCGTTCCGTCGTATGCCTCTATGTTCACGGGTTTGAATCCCTCTGGAAATTCATGATCCAGCACCTCATCGGTGAAGCATAGGGGGTGTGCGGTGCCTCTGTGCCGGGCTATATCACGACGCAGTTCAAACGAGTCTGATCTGCTGTATTCGGCCCGGCCGGATTTGTTTTTAGTATATATGGCGTGATGGTCGCCGTTACGCGTTCGGGCGCGCCCCCGTGATCCGTAGATCGATCTTGGATGTCCTGCTTTGTTTTCCAATACGTATTGCAGGTCCTGCATGTAGCCCCGGGCCTTAGTGTTTTTGTTTGACTGGCGACGGGGTGCGGGCTGGACTTCGGACTGATATGCCTCTTTGTCTCGGCCATGAGGTGGCCGGTCATCCGCATCATACGCTGGTAGTGTAGGCTTTAATGCTTCCTCTTCGAGTTGGGGTAGCAACTTGCGCTATGGGTTACTTTTGGTTGGGCGCTCGAGTTCGTATTCCTCGGCTGCCAGGACCTCGGTCCATCTATCCGCTAGCAGATCTTGATCAGCTTGAAGCGCTCCTGCTCGATGGGATCCTCAGGCACGATGAATTCTTCGTCGCCGAGGCTCACCTCGTCTTCGGAGAGGGGTATGTAATTGTCATCCTCTGATTCTCTGTCTATCGCCTGTTCCTTAGGGCTACCTTGCCCATCCTCCCGCTCGAAGCCAAGCTGGGGGGGGGGGATTGTCTTCGTCTTCGGCACTATCCGCAGCATTATTGTCTCTTGTGCCGGTATCGCTGCTTTTGCTATGGCGGGGCTTAGAGCGGCGCCGAGGACGCCGGTGCTTAGATTGCTTCTCGAGGGGATTATCCTCCATTTCCTTATTGCAATCGCTTTCTTTGGGGGTGTCCACCATATATATATCATATCATGAGGTGGTTGTCCATCGCCCTGTGGGCGGTGGTTCCTATTCTTCTCCTGCATCGTCGTCCATACTGTCGATGTCTTCGGAGCCGAAATCGAGCATGTCGGTTAAGTCGTCGACAGTGGCTATTAAGTGGGTGGTGGGTGGGGAACGAATTTCTTCGCCGTGTGCTTCCCATTCAAGCTGGACATAGTTCGGCCAAGTGTCTCCTGACAGAGAGAGAGACCTCAATGAATTTAGCACGTCGCCCAAGGGTGAGTGCTGAAAGATATCCGCGGAGGTAAACTCCATGATTAGTGCCCAATCAGATTCGATAGGCACGAATGCAATTGGTTCGGAGCCTGTGGCCGGGGACGAATCCAAGGGTCCGGCGACACAGGTCTCATAGGAGGTGAAGTCAGTATTCGGCTCTATCGCCGCTGAGTGTGCGGCCTCCGTGGCGGGGTCCATCCACCCATTCTCGGATGGCACGATCTGCTCCGGATTGAGGGCCGGAGTAGCCGCAGGTGCGATCTCCCAAACATCGTCCGACGGTAGAGCTAAGTCACGCTCGTCGTGACTGTGCGGCGCACCTAACATGGGCTCGAATCCGTCGAAGATCAAGTCTCTGCAGATGTCGACAGTATAGTTCAAGCTTCCAAACCTGACCTGATGGCCAGGGGCGCAGCTATCGATCTGCTCCAGATGGCCAAGCGAGTTGGCCCGCAGTACGAAGCCGCCGAATATGAAGTTTTGTCCGGGGAGAAAAATCTCACCCTGGATCACATCGTTACCGATGATCGAAGGAGCCATCGAGCCTTACCGTGACGGCACAGTGGAACTCTCAATGAAAGCACCAATGTCGGTGTCAAAACCGGCGGATCTCGGATAGGGGGTCCCAAACTGTGCGTCTAAGGCTAATGCTAATAGGCGGCGGGGGACACAATGTTTACCCAGGTTCGGGCCCTCTCGATGGAGGTAATACCCTACTTCTTGCTTGATTGATCTTGATGATATGAGTATTACAAGAGTTGATCTACCACGACATCGTAGAGGCTAAACCCTAGAAGCTAGCCTATGATTATGATTGTGATTCTTATTGTTGTCCTACGGACTAAACCCTCCGGTTTATATAGACACCGGAGGGGGCTAGGGTTACATAGAGTCGGTTACAGAGAAGGAGATCTACATATCCGAATCGCCAAGCTTGCCTTCCACGCAAAGGAGAGTCCCACCCGGACACGGGACGAAGTCTTCAATCTTGTATCTTCATAGTCCAACAGTCAGGCCAAAGTATATAGTCCGGCTGTCCAAGGACCCCCTAATCCAGGACTCCCTCACCTGCCGCTTCATGAGTGGTACGGGCACACAAAAAGGAAATTCATTTTGAAAATTAGAGTTGGCACTTACAGATTTACTTGGAACGGCATGGAAATACCGCATATAGGTAGGTATGGTGGACTCATTTGGTACAACTTGGTTTAAGGAGTTTGGATGCTGATACGTCCATTTTGCATCATGTTTTCTTACTGTTATTTATAATGTTTTTATCCATAATAATGCTTTTTGGAGTAATTCTAATGCCTTTTCTCTCATAATTTGCAAGGTACAGACAAAGAGGAAATCTGGACCTGGAAAAGCTACGTCAGGCCACCTATTCTGCACAACTCCAAACAAGCTGAAACTTGACGGGGATTTTTTGTGGAATATATATGAATTATTGGAACAAATAACTACCAGAGGGGGGCCACCAGGTGGGCACTACCCTCCTGGGCGCGCTAGGGAGCCCAGGCGCGCCCTGGTGGGTTGTGGCCTCCTCGGCCCACCTCGGTGCACATCTTCTGGTATATATGTCATTCTGACCAAGAAAAAATAGGGAGAAGGCTTTCGGGACAGAGCGCCACCGTCTTGAGGTGGAACTTGGGCAGGACCACTTTTGCCCTCTGGCGGAGCGATTCCGTCGGGGGAACTTCCCTCCCGGAGGGGGAAATCATCGTAATCATCATCACCAACAACTCTCCCATCTTGGGGAGGGCAATCTCCATCAACATCTTCAACAACACCATCTCTTGTGTTCATCTCTTGTGTTCAATCTTGTTACCGGAACTATAGATTGGTGCTTGTGGGTGACTAGTACTGTTGATTACATCTTGTAGTTGATCACTATAAGGTTTATTTGGTGGAAGATTATATGTTCAGATTTTTTATGCTATTTAATACCCCTCTGATCTTGAACATGTTTATTATTTGTGAGTAGTTACTTTTGTTCTTGAGGTCACGGGAGAAATCATGTTGCAAGTAATCATGTGAACTTGATATGTGTTCGATATTTTGATAGTATGTATGTTGTGATTCCCTTAGTGGTGTCATGTGAACGTTGACTACATGACACTTCACCATCTTTGGGACTAAGGGAATTCATTGTGGAGTAGCAATTAGATGATGGTTTGCGAAAGTGACAGAAGCTTAAACCCAGTTTATGCGCTATTCCGTAAGGGACCGATTGGATCAAAAAGTTTAATGCTATGGTTAGAATTTATTCTTAATACTTTTCTCGTAGTTGCGGATGCTTGTGGGAGGGTTAATCATAAGTAGGAGGTTTGTTCAAGTAAGAAAAGCACCTAAGCACCGGTCCACCCACATATCAAATTATCAAAGTAGCGAACACAAATCGAACCAACATGATGAAAGTGACTAGATGAAATTCCTGTGTACCCTCAAGAACGCTTTGCTTATCATAAGAGACCGTTTTGGCCTGTCCTTTGCCTCAAAAGGATTGGGCTGCCTTGCTGCATACTTGTTACTATTATGTTTACTTGTTCGTTACAAATTATCTTGCTATCAAACTACCCGCTACTTACAATTTCAGCACTTGCAGACATTACCTTACTGAAAACTTCTTGTCATTTCCTTCTGCTCCTCGTTGGGTTCGACACTCTAACTTATCGAAAAGAGCTACAATTGATCCCCTATACTTGTGGGTCATCAGATGCACAAGCAGTATTCCCGCTTAGTACAAATGAAGGCTAGCAAATAGATAGAGAAGTGACCAACCAAGAAACAAAAACGATCATAAACGAGCATTAAACCTAACTAACACCGAATAATGCACCACAACTAGGATATACCTTCATTGCATAACTATTGACTTTCGTGCTTGCATAGGGAACCACAAACCGTAACACCGATATTCCCACTAAAACACAATTACTCACCAAGATGACTCACATATTATTATCTCCATATCACAAAACTATTGCAAGGAATCAAACTTATGATATCCAATGATCTATATGAAAGTTTTTATTATATCCTTCTTGAATATCCATCATTTTGCATTGGGACCAATTTCATAGCTTGTGCAAATTTTCATCACTATTATCAAGTGTCAAAATAATTTAAGTGAAGCATGAGAGTGTTCGACAAACTACTCCAAAAGGATATAAGTGATGATCAAGCGAGTAGTTAAGTAAATGGGTAGCTATTTGAGGAATCTCTCTTATTTAAAAAACTTTCAGATCTAAGTATTTTATTAAAACATCACAGAAAATAAAATGACATTCCAAGAATAGCACACATCTTGTGAAGAAGCAAAAACTTAGGCTCCATCGCTAACCGATAATTGTTGATGAAGAAAGGTGGGATGCCTAATGGGGCATCCCCAAGCTTGACCTTTTGTGTCTCCTTAATTCCTCTTATATCATGGTTTCCCTAATTCTAAAAAGCTTTATTCTTCTCAACTTAATACACTAGATGCATGTGATGTCTACTACACAACTTTATTCTTGTAGACTCGTGTTGGGCCTCCAAGCGTAGAGTTTTGTAGGACAGTAGCAATTTTCCCTCAAGTGGATGACCTAAGAGCATCTCCACTCATTCGGTGCCCCCAGGGCCTTGAAATAGACCCGCCTGGGGGCGAGCCGGCATTATTTCCGCCATGGCGGCGGACTGGTTCCCACTCGCCGACCCAAGTTGGCCCCCATACGCCTTTTTATAAAAACAAAGTACGGCTAAAATTGAAAGAATTTGGACAAAATTTTCACGAAATTCGTTCATATTTGTACATAATTCAGAAGACATAACTTGAAAACCTAAACTACACCGCCGCCCGCCGCCGCCGTCGTCCCGAGCCTTCTACATGTCGAAGAACTTGTAGAAGGCCGTGTTGTCGCCGCCGTCCCCGCTGTCGTCGTCGTCGCCCTGCACGCCACCGCTATCCTTGCTGCAGCCCTGCCCTGGGTCGCCTTGGCGGACGGGGTTGGTGGGCGGCGGTGCCTCGTCGTCACTGTCCTCAAGGACTATGATGCCACCCACATCCCGGCCGCGGCGCCGAGCGGCGATCTCCTCGAGGGCGCGGTGCTGACGCTCCAGCTCCAGCTGGACATAGTCATGCCGCACCCATTTGAGGGCAGGCTCCTCGTCGGCGGCCATGTCGTCATACTCCTTGATGGTGACGAGCCCCGGCTCGGGCTTCACTACAACGAGCCCTCGCTCGGGCTTCGGCTTGACGAGGTGGGAGGGGGAGGAGAGGGGCCACCACGGGCAGGCCGCCCAAGTGGAGTCTCCATGGGCTCGGCCTTGACAGGGGCGAGCAACGGCAACCCGGAGGAGCGGGAGGAGGAGGAGGAGGAACCGCCCGCCATGCGCCTCGGTAGCCAAGAAGACTACCGCTCCGGCGGGGGACCGGGGCGGGGGCCGCCGGGTACTCGTGTGCTGGCTCGTTGCCGCCCTCGAGGTGCTCGAGGACGGTGTGGAGCGTGTGCCCGGGGACGCCCCACCATAGGCGGCGCCCATCGGTGTTGTAACGGCCCCTCACCGGCGCGTTGTTCATGGAGGAGATATGCACCTCGTGGTGGCGCCAGAAGTACGCCGTCCACCCAGCATGCTTTTCGTCGGCGTACTCCGGTAGGCCCCGCACCTCCTCAGGAAGGGATGCCCGAACACGGGCAATCTCAGTGTCACGACGATCAGTGTTGGTCGGTGATGAGGGGGGAACGCCTCCGGCGCTGAGCTTCCACGAGCCCGGCACGCGCATGTCAGGCGGCGCCGAGTAGTTCACCACATGGAGGAGGTATGCCTCCCACTCGTGAAGGAGCGGCGGCCGAAGCCATTGCCCTCCGCTCCGTCGTCGGGGTATCGGTGGGCCACAGGCGATGGCTGCACACGGGGAGAGAGGTGGGGCGTCGACGGCGAGAGAGGGACTACGACGAGTGAATGTGCGGCCAACAGCGAGGCAGGGCGGTACTTATAAGGGCATGTCGGAGGCAAGCGGGTGGCAGCCTTGTGGGTGCATGGCGGCGCGCCTTAAGTGCGCCGCCAGTGAGGAATCAATGGAAGACTGATCGGCGGCAGCCTTGGCATTGACTCCCCACGGGAAACCGAGGCGATGAGGATAACGAGCGCACCTGGTCGCTGACTCGGGGGGCCCGCCAGGCTTTCGGGCAAAAACGGTTTCCCCCGGCGCCCCCGGGCACCCCCAGCGCGCCGGCTTCAGGCTGGGTCCGTCAGCGCCAAATTCGGCCCTAACCGGCGAAAACTAAGCTTCTGAGGGTGCGACTGGGCTGTTTTTTAACACCGGCGGTAAAAAAGGGCCTTGGGGGCCTATTCGGGGCGCGGCTGGAGATGCTCTAATGTTTATCGATCTGTGGGACGCGTAGGATGAATATGGTCTCTCTCAAACAACCATGCAACCAAGTAATAAATAGTCTCTTTTGTCCCCAACACACCAAATACAAGGGTAAATCATATAGGTGCACTAGTTTGACGAAGAGATGGTGATACAAGTGTAGTAATGATAGTAGATATTGATTTCTGTAATAGTAACAATAAAAAACTGCAAGGTAACGAGTAACAGAAGTGAGCACAAATGGTATTGCAATGCTTGAAAATGAGGCCTAGGGACCCTACTTTTGCTAGTGCAATCTCTCAACAATGCTAATATAATTGGATCACATAACGATCCCTCAACGTGCAATGAGGAATCACTCCAAAGTTCCTATCTAGCAGAGAACATAAGACCAAATTGTTTGTAGGGTACGAAACCACCTCAAAGTTATCCTTTCCGATCAATCTATCCAAGAGTTCGTACTAATATAACACCAAGTTATCCTTTCCCATCGGTGTATCTAAGAGTTCATAATAAAATAACACCACATGATACACATCAACCAACTCTAATGTCACCTAGGTACTCCAATGTCACCGCAAGTATCCATGAGTTGATTAGACGATATGCATCAAATAGTTTCAGATTCATAATACTCAATCTAACACAAACAACCTCAAAGAGTTCCCTAAGATTTCTACCGAATAAACAAGGACAAAAACATGCATCAACACATATGCATAGATTACCCCAATGTCACCTCGGGAATCTGCGAGTTGAGTGCCAAAACATATATCAAGTGAATCAATATGATACCCCATTGTCACCATGGGTATTCACATCAAGACATACATCAACTGCTCTCAAATCCATAAAAGTATTCAATCCGATAATAAGGAAATCTCAAAGGGAAAACTCAATTCATCACAACAAGATAGAGAGGGGAAAGCACCATACGATCCAACTATATTAACAAAGCCCGCGATACATCAAGATCGTGCCAAAATCAAGAACACGAGGGAGATAGCGAGATTAAACACATAGCTACTGGTACAACCCTCAGTCCTGACAGTGGACTACTCCCTCCACATCATGGTAGCCGTCGGGATGATGAAGATGGCCTCCGGTGATGATTTCCCCCTCCAGCAGGGTGCCGGAAAATGATGATTGGTTTTCCATGGCTACAGAGGCTTGTGGCGGTGGAACTTCTGATCTAGGGTTATTTCTGGGGGTTTCTGTATTTATAGGATTTTTGGGCGTTGGTTCACGCAAAGATGGGCTTCGAGGGGCACACCAGCACATGGGCAAGGCCCCTGGCCCGCCCTGGTGAGTGGTGTCCACCTACTTCACCTTCTGGTCCTCCCACGAAGCTTGTAGTGCCTCTTTTGTTCCAAAAAAATTCTCAAAAAGTTTAATTGCATTTGGAGAACTTGTATTTCTGCACAAAAAACAACAACACGGTAGTTCTGCTGAACACAACGTCAGTCCGGGTTAGTTCCATTCAAATCATACCAAAACAATGTAGAATTGTTGTAAACATGGCATGAATACTTCATAAATTATAGATACGTTGGAGACGTATCAGCATCCCCAACCTTAGTTCCTACTCGTCCTCGAGTACGTAAATGATAAAAGAAATAACTTATGAAGTATGAATGCTAGCATAGTGCATAAGTTTGATCAATGATAATTTCAATCACTTTTCCTAGCATCATAACAGCAACTCTTTCTCATAAAACTGATCATGATAAAGTAGCAATTGAAAATGAAATTTTTGTTGTGGAATGCTACCTATCATATTCATCATATACTCTTTCTTTTGAAGTATGGACATTTGCACTTGAATGATTCATAGAAATAGTCTATAATTTGACATGAAGACATCAATACTCAAGCACACTAACAAGCAACAATGTCTTTCAAAATATCAACGCAAAAGAAAGCTATCCCTAGCACATTATTCTCAACCATTGATCCATCCATGAAACATACTCAAATATTAACTATGCCCCATGCACAAGTATGACAATAGTGTTCCCTAGTTGGTGCTTTATAAGAGAAGATGGAGACTCAAAAAATAAAAATTGCATAAAGTAAATAGATAGGCCCTTCACAAAGGGAAGCAGAGATTTGTAGAGGTGCCAGAGCTCGAAGCTTAAATCGAGAGATAAAATTGTTTTGAGAGGCATGCTTTTCCTGTCAACAAAAACGACCGAGAATTCCTAATACTTTCCATGCTAGATACAACATAGGTGGTTCCCAAACATAAAATAAGTATTCCTTTTTCCACCATTCTTTCACAATCCATGGCTAGTCGTATCCACGGGTGCCTTCCATACCAACACTTTCAAAGGAATTTATCATTGACAACATAAATAAAATTTCCTTTCATTTCGGGACTGGGCATCCCTACTACCTGCCACACGCTTCTGCAACAACAAGTGAATAAACACTCATCTTGAGAATAACACATCTAGCATGGAAAATATTGGCCACCCCCTGGCGCTTCATGAGCGGTACGGGCAGAGAAAAAGGAAATTCATTTTGAAAATTAGAGTTGGCACATACAGATTTACTTGGAACGGCATGGGAATACCGCATATAGGTAGGTATGGTAGACTCATTTGGCACAACTTGGTTTAAGGAGTTTGGATGCACAAGCAGTATTCCCGCTAAGTACAAATGAAGGCTAGCAAATTGATTGATAAGTGACCATCCAAGAAACGAAAACAATCATAAACGAGCATTAAACATAACTAACACCGAATAATGCACCACAAGTAGGATATAACTTCACTACATAACTATTGACTTTCGGGCTTGCATAGGGAATCACAAACCTTAACACTGATATTCCTACTAAAACACAATTAGTCACCAAGACGACTCACATATTATTATCTCCATATCGCAAAACTATTGCAAGGAATCAAACTTATCATATCCAATGATCTATATGAAAGTTTTTATTGTATCCTTCTTGCACATCCATCATTTTGAGACCAATTTCATAGCTTGTGCACTTATTCATCACTATTATCAACTCTCAAAATAATTTAAGTGAAGCATGAGAGTGTTCGACAAACGACTCCAAACAATATAAGTGAAGATCAAGCGAGTAGTTAAGTAGATGGGTAGCTATTTGAGGACTCTCTCTTAATTAAAAAAAATTCAGATCTAAGTATTTTATTAAAGTAAAAGCAAAACAAAATAAAATGATATTCCAAGAATACCACACATCTTGTGAAGAAGCAAAAACTTAGGCTCAACCGAGGCTAACCGATAATTGATGATGAAGAAAGGTGGGATGCCTACCGGAGCATCCCCAAGCTTAGATTCTTGAGCCTTCTTGGAATATTATCTTGGGATCCCTAGGGCATCCCCAAGCTTGAGCTTTTGTGTCTCCTTAATTCCTTTTATATCACGGTTTCCCTAAATCTTAAAAACTTCATCGACACAAAACTCAACAAGAACTCGTGAGATAAGTTAGTATAAATCAATGCAAAAACCTTATCAGCCTCTACTGTAGCAAATCACTAAAATTATTATTTAACATTGCATAAATGCCTCTGCATATTTAATAATCCTATCCACAAATAGAATCATTAAACAAGCAAACATCTTAAACAATGCAAACATAACAGCAATCTACCAGAACAGGATAGTTTGTAAAGGAAGCAAGAATTTCAATACTTATTTGACTCAAAAAATTCCGAAAATTTACCACACTGTAGAAAATTTATCATAGCTTATTGTGCAAAAAAGTTCCACATTTTATCATATTCTGACTTTTCTTAAGAATTCACGCACTAGCGTGCAAATTTCTATTTTCAAAAAAACACATATAGACTTGCAAAATAAGCATGGTAATGGCTATACTTGACATTTTTATTGAAATAAAAGATGCAAAACATTATTAAATAATAGCAAGCAAATCCCAACAAAATAAAATGAAGATCCAAGCAAGACACATATCATGTGACAAATGAAAATATAGCCCCAAGTAAGGTTACCGATAATGTTGGAGACGAAAGAGGGGATGCCTTCCGGGGCATCCCCAAGCTTAGTTGCTTGGATCTTCCTTGAATATTACCTTGGGGTGTGATACGTCTCCAACTCATCTATAATTTACAAAGTATTCATGTCATGTTTACAACAATTTTATATGGTTTTGGTATGATTTGAATGGAACTAACCCGGACTGACGTTGTTTTCAGCAAAACTATCGTGGTGTTGTTTTTTGTGCAGAAATAAAAGTTCTCCAAATGCAACGTAACTTTTTGACGATTTTTTTGGAACAAAATAGGCACTAGAAGCTTCATGGGAGGACGAGAAGGTGAAGGAGGTGAGCACAACCCACAAGGGCGCGCCAGGTGCCTTGCCTATGCCCTAGTGTCTTGTAGGCCCCTCGTGGCCCACATCGCGTGAAACTGAGGCCCAAAAATCTTATATATTTAGAAACCCCCAGAAATAACCCTAGATTAGAAGTTCCGTCGCCGCAACCAATTTAGACCCTTTTCCGGCACTGCCCCGGAGGGGGAAATCATCACCGGTGGCCATCTTCATCAGCCCGGCGGCCACTATGATGATGATGGAGTAGTCCACCCTCGGGGCTGAGGGTTTGTACTAGTAGTTATGTGTTTAATCTCTCTCTCTCTCTCATGTTCTTGAGTTGGCATGATCTTGATGTATCGTGAGCTTTGTTAATATAGTTTGATCATGTGGTGTTTCTCCCTCTCTATCTTGTTGTGATGAATTGAGTTTTACCCTTTGAGATTTCGTTGTTATCGGATTGAATACTTTTATGGATTTGATAGCACTTTATGTATGTCTTGCTATTAATACCCGTGGTGAGAATGGGAAATCATATTGATTCACTTGATATATGTTTTGGCACTCAATTCGCCGATTCCCGAGGTGACATTGGGGTAATCTATGCATAGGGGTTGATGCACATTCTCGTCTTTGTTTCTCGGTAGAAATCTAGGGGCACTCTTTGAGGTTCTTTGTGTTGGATTGAGTATTATGGATCTGAAATTGTTTAATGCATATCGTATAATGAACTCACGGATACTCGCGGTGACATTGGAGTATCTAGGTAACATTAGAGTTGGTTGATGTGTATCATATGGTGTTATTTTAGTACGAACTCTTAGATAGATCGACTGGAAAGGATAATTTGTTATTTTAGCATGAACTCTTGGATAGATCGATAGGAAAGGATAATTTGAGGTGGTTTCGTACCCAACAAACAATTTTTTCTTATGTTCTCTGCTAGATAAGAACTTTGGAGTGATTCTTCATCGCACGTTGAGGGATGGTTATATGATCCAATTATATTAGCATTGTTGAGAGATTGCACTAGTGAAAGTACGGACCCTAGGCCTCATTTTCAAGCATTGCAATATCGTTCGTGCTCACTTTTGATACTCGTTACCTTGCTGTTTTTCATTGTTCCAATTACAAAAATCAATATCTACTATCATTACTACACTCGTATCACCATCTCTTCGCCGAACTAGTGCACATATACAACTTACCATTGTATTTGGTGTGTTGGGGACACAAGAGACTCTTTGTTATTTGGTTGCAGGGTTGTTCGAGAGAGACCATCTTCATCCTACGCCTCCCACGGATTGATAAACCTTAGGTCATCCACTTGTGAGAAAATTGCTACTGTGTAGTAGACATCAAGCTCTTTTCTGGCGCCGTTGCCGGGGATGTGAGTGCTTGAAGGTATATCTTTAGATCTTGCAATTGTATCTTTTAGTTTCTTGTTTTTCACTAGTTTGGTTTATAAAAGAAAACTACAAATAAAATTGAATTGAGGTGGCCTCATATTATTAATCTTTATCATGTCTTTCTTGAAAATGATGGAAAGGGAAATTATGCTCAATTGATATAACAAGAATTCAATAAAATGTTTGGCATAAAATCTGTGAATGATGAGCATGATTGCAATGTTGTTGGTATGAATTCTTTGAATATCCATGATGCAAATGATATGCAAAGCTACAAGCTTGGGGATGCCATGTTTGATGAAGATGATATTTTTAGTTCCCCGAGTTTTGATGTGCAAATTTGTTTTAATGGTAGCATGCCTCCCATTTATGATGATTATATTGATGAAAGTGGGTTTGGAAGAGTGTCAACTCTAGGTACTAATGATCCCACTATTTTGGAGGGTGTTGAATCTTATTGTAATAATTATGAAAGTGGATTTGGAGATGCCATGACTTTATTTAGTGATGAATCCACTATTTTGGAAGAGGTTTCAATTGATTATGATAACAAAGTTGCTATCTATGATGATTATGGTGATGATATGTATGCTATAAAAATAATGATAACCATGAAACTTATCATCATGATTTTAATTTTCAATCCCATGATAGTTATTTTGTTGAGTTTGCTCCCACTACTATTCATGAGAATAAATTTGCTTATGTGGAGAGTAATAAAATTTGTATGCATGTGAATCATGGAAAAGAATGCTTTATGTGATAGCTATATTGTTGAATTCATTCATGATGCTACTGAAAATTATTATGTGAGAGGAACATATGCTTGTAGGTATAACAATAATATCAAGTTTCCTCATGTGTTGAAAATCTTGAAGTTTTGCTTGTTTTGCCTTCCTATGCTAGATGATTCTTGCTCCCATAAATTGTTTGCTCACAAAATCCCTATGCATAGGAAGTGGGTTAGGCTCAAATGTGCTTGCCATGTGATTCATGATGCTCTCTTTATGTTTCAAATGTTATCTTTTATGTGAACACCATTGAAATCATCATGCCTAGCTAAAAAGGCATTAAAGAAAAGCACTTGTTGGGAGACAACCCAACACTTTTACCTACTATTTTTATGTTTTCACATGATTAGGCTACTGTAGTAATCATGTTTTATATCTTTTGTTTCAATAAAGTGCCAAGTAAAGCCTTTGGGATAGTGTGGATGATAGTTGACTTGATTCTGTGCAAAACCAGAAACTTTTGCACTCAGTCCAGGAATTTTAAAAATTCACTGGAACGTGCTTTTGATCTGAATTGTTTACCTATGATTGATATATAAATTCCCAAAGTTTTCCTAATTTTTCAAAATTTGTGCAGTAGCAGAAGTATGGTCATTGTTCAGATCATTACAAGTTGTTCTGTTTTTGACAGATTCAGTTTTCAATGCAATGTTTGCTTGTTTTAGTGTTTCCATAGCTTATATTAAGTGATATAAATTGTGGATGTGATATGGTATAGTAGGCATTGTGTGATAACAATTATGAATCTTGTCTTTCACATTACCAAATTGAATTATTTGTCTTTATCATACTAACCTATCTCACGAAGTTCCGTTAAGTTTTGTGTGATTGAAGTTTTGAAGTTTTGTGTGAGATATCAATATGAGAAGAATAAGGAGTGAGAATACCCTAAGCTTGGGGATGCCCAAGGCACCCCCAAGGTAATATTCAAGGAAGATCCAAGCAACTAAGCTTGGGGATGCCCGGGAAGGCATCCCCTCTTTCGTCTTCAACATTATCGGTAACCTCACTTGGAGCTATATTTTCATTTGTCACATGATATGAGTTTTTCTTGAAGCATCATTATATTTTGTTAGGATTTGTTTTATGTTATTTAGAATAATGTTTCATATCTTTTATTTCAATAAAAATGTCAAGTATAGCCTTTGCCATGCTTATTTTGCAATTCTATATGTGGCTGTTTGAAAACAGAAAGTTGCACGCTAGTGCGTGAATTCTTGAGAAAAGTCAGAATGTGATAAAATGTTGAATTTTTTTGCACAATAATCTATGATAAATTTTCTATAGTGTGCTAAATTTTCATATTTTATGGAGTTAAAGAAGTATGAATATTCTTGCATCCTTTACAGACTATCCTGTTTAGACAGATTAATGTTATGTTTGCATTGTTTGCACATGTTTACTTGTTTAATGATTCTATTTGAGGATAGGAGTATTAAATATGAAGAAGCATTTAGTATGCAATGTTGAATAATAATTTAAGTTATTTGCTACAGTAGAGAATGATAAGGCTATTGCATTGATTTACACTAACTTATCTCACCAGTTCTTGTTGAGTTTTGTGTGGATGAAGTTTTTAAGATTTAGGGAAACCGGGATTTAAAAGGAATTAAGGAGACACAAAAGCTCAAGCTTGGAGATGCCCAAGGCATCCCAAGATAATATTCCAAGAAGTCTCAAGCATGTAAGCATGGGGATGCCCCGGTAGGCATCCCACCTTTTTTATCAGCAATTATCTGTCAGGCTCGGTTGAGCCTAACTTTTTGCTTCTTCACATGATGTGTGCTATTCTTCAAATTTCATTTTATTTAGTTTTGCTTTATATTCTAATAAAATACTTAGATCTGAAATTTTTAAATGAGGGAGAGTCCTCAAATAGCTACCTATTTACTTAACTACTCATTTGATCTTCATTTATATCTTTTTGGAGTAGTTCGTCGAACACTCTCATGCTTCACTTATATTATTTTGAGAGTTGATAATAGTGATGACAATTTGCACAAGCTATGAAATTGGTCCTAATATGATGGATATTCAAGAAGGATATAATAAATACTTTCATGTAGATCATTGGATATGATAAGTTTGACTCCTTGCAATAGTTTTGCGATATGAAGATAATAATACGTGAGTCATGTTGGTGAGTAATTATGCTTTAGTAAGAATATTGGTGTTAAGGTTTGTGATTCCCTATGCAATAACGAAAGTCAGTAGTTATCCAATGAAATTACATCTTGCTTGTGGTGCATTACTCGGTGTTCGTTATGTTTAATACTCGTTTATGATCGTTTTTGTTTCTTGGTTGGTCGCTTCTCAATCTATTTGCTAGCCTTCATTTGTACTAAGCGGGAATACTGCTTGTGCATCCAAACTCCTTAAACCAAGGGTTGCCAAATGAGTCCACCATACCTACCTATATGTGGTATTTCCATGCCGTTCCAAGTAAATTTGTATGTGCCAACTCTAATTTTCAAAACAAAATTCCTTTTTGTGTGCCCGTACCACTCATGAAACAGCAGGGGGTGGCCAATATTGTCCATGCTAGATGCATTATTCACAAGATGAGAGGTTATTCACTTGTCATTGCACGAGAGTGTGGCAAAGGTAATAGGGATGCCTAGTCCCGAAATGCAAAAAATATATTTATGTTGTTCAATAATAAATTCCTCGGAAATTGTTGGTATGGAAGGCACCCGTGGATATGGCTAGCCATGGATTGTGAAAGAATGGTGGAAAAAGGAATAAACTTTACTTTTTGTTTGGGAACTGCCTATGATGTATCTGGCATGGAAAGTGTTGGGAATTCTCCGTCGTTTTCGTTGATGGGAAAAGTATGCCTCTCAAAATATTTTATCTCTCAATTTAAGCTTTGAGCTCTGGCAGCTCTACAAATCTTTGTTTCTCTCTGCGAAGGGCCTATCGTTTTACTTTATGCAAAAAAATATTTTTTTATTTGAGTCTCCATCTTATCTTACAAAGCACCAACTAGGGAGCACTATTGTCATACTCGTGGAATGGATGTACCTAATATTTGAGTGTGTTTCATGAATGGATCAATGATTGAGCATAATGGGCTAGAGATAGCATTCTTTAGCGTTGATATTTTGAAAGACATGGTTGCTTGTTAGTATGCTTGAGTATTGATGTCTTCATGTCAAATTATAGACTATTGCTTGGAATCATTCAAGTCCAAATGTCCATGCTACAAAAGAAGGAGTATATGATGCATATGATAGGTAGCATTCCACAACAAAAATTCCGCTTTCAACTGCTACTTTATCATGATGAGTTTTATGAGAAAGAGTTGATCCTAGGAAAAGTGATTGAAATTATCATTGATCAAACTTATGCACTATGCTAGCATTCACTCTTCATAAATTATTTCTTTTATCATTTACCTACTCGAGGACGAGTAGGAACTACGCTTGGGGATGCTGATATGTCTCCAACGTATCTATAATTTATGAAGTATGCATGCCATGTTTACAACAATTCTATATGGTTTTGATATGATTTGAATGGAACTAACCCGGACTGACGCTGTTTTCAGCAGAACTACCATGGTGTTGTTTTTTGTGCAGAAATAAAAGTTCTCCAAATGCGACGAAACTTTTTGACGATTTTTTGGGAACAAAAGAGGCACTAGAAGCTTCGTGGGAGGACCAGAAGGTGAAGGAGGTGAGCACAACCCACCAGAGTGCGCCAGGTGCCTTGCCCATGCCCTGGTGTCTTCTGGGCCCCTCGTGGCCCATCTTCGCGTCCAAAAATCCTATATATTCAGAAACCCCCAGAAATAACCCAAGATCAGAAGTTATGCCGCCGCAAGCCTATATAGCCACGAAAAACCAATCTAGACCCTATTCCGGCACCCTGCCGGAGGGGGAAATCATCACCGGTGGCCATCTTCATCATCCCGGCGGCCACTATCTTGAGGATGGAGTAGTCCACCCTCATGGCTGAGGGTTTGTACTAGTAGCTATGTGTTTAATCACTCTCTCTATCTCTTGTGTTCTTGAGTTGGCATGATCTTGATGTATCACGAGCTTTGTTAATATAGTTGGATCATATGGTGTTTCTCCCTCTATACCTTGTTGTGATGAATTGAGTTTTATCCTTTGAGATTTCGTTGTTATCGGATTGAATACTTTTATGTATTTGAGAGCACTTGATGTATGTCTTGCTATGTATACCTGTGGTGACAATGGGGTATTATATTGATTCACTTGATATATGTTTTGGCACTTAACTCGCAGATTCCTGAGGTGACATTGGGGTAATCTTTGCATAGGGGTTGATGCATGTTCTCGTCTTTTTCTCCGGTAGAAATCTTGGGACACTCTTTTAGGTTCTTTGTGTTGGATTGAGTATTATGAATCTGAAATTGTTTGATGCATATCGTATAATCAACTCACGGATACTCGCAGTGACATTGGAGTATCTAGGTGACATTAGAGTTGGTTGATGTGTATCATATGGTGTTATTTAGTACGAACTCTTAGATAGATCGATCAAAAAGGATAACTTGTTGTTATTTTAGTACGAACTCTTGGATAGATTGATCAGAAAGGATAACTTTGAGGTGGTTTCGTACCCTACAAACAATTTCGTCTTATGTTCTCCGCTAGATAGGAACTTTGGAGTGATTCTTCATCGCACGTTGAGGGATGGTTATATGATCCAATTATATTAGCATTGTTGAGAGATTGCACTAGTGAAAGTATGGACCCTAGGCCTCATTTTCAAGCATTGCAATACCGTTTGTGCTCACTTTTGATACCCTTTACCTTACTGTTTTTATTGTTCCTATTACAAAAATCAATATCTACTATCATTACTACATTTGTATCACCATCTCTTCGCCGAACTAGTGCACCTATACAACTTACCATTGTATTTGGTGTGTTGGGGACACAAGAGACTCTTTGTTATTTGGTTGCGGGGTTTTTTGAGAGAGACCCTCTTCATCCTATGCCTCCCACGGATTGATAAACCTTGGGTCATCCACTTGAGCGAAAATTGCTACTGTCCTACAAAACTCTGGGCTTGGAGGCCCAACACAATTCTAAAAGAACAAGTTGTGTAGTAGACATCAGGGTGCCTTGGGCATCCCAAGCTTAGGGTTTTGTCACTCCTTATTCTCCTCATATCGATATCTCACCCAAAACTTGAAAACTTTAGTCACACAAAACTTAACGGAACTTCGTGAGATAGGTTAGTATGATAATGAGCAAACCATTCACTTTGGTACTATCCAAGACATGATTTATAATTGTTCTCACACAATGCCTACTGTACCTTATCATTTCCACAATTTATATCACTTAATATTAGCTACGGAAACACTAAAACAAGCAAACTATGCATTAAAAACAGAATTTGTCAAAGACAGAACAACCTGTAATGATCTGGACAATGACCATACTTTTGTAAATCCAAAAATTCTGAAAAATGAGGACAATGTAGGGAATTTATATATCAATCATCTGTTAAAACTTCATAGCAAAAGCACGTTTATGTGAATTAAGAAAATTCCAGAACTGAGCGCAAAAGTTTCAATTTTTTGCACAGAATCAAGTCAACTATCATCCACATTATCCCAAAGGTTTTAATTGGAACTTTGTTGAAAAAAAGCTATAAAACATGATTACTAATTTAGCCTAATCATGTGAACACACAAAAACAGAGGTAGAAATATTGGGTTGTCTCCCAACAAGCACTTTTCTTTAATGCCTTTGTAGCTAGGCATGATGATTTCAATGATGCTCTCATAAAAGTAAAGAGTTGAAACATAATGGGAGCATCATGAAACACATGAATAGCACATTTAAGTCTAACCCACTTCCTATGCATTGGGATTTTGTGAGAAAATAATTTGTGAGCAAGAGTTTTGTAGCACAGTAGCAATTTTCCCTCAAGTGGATGACCTAATGTTTATCAATCCGTGGGAGGTGTAGTATCTAGATGGTCTCTCTCAAACGACCCTGCAACCAAATAATAAAAAGTCTCTTGTGTCCCCAACACACCAAATACAATGGTAAATTGTATAGGTGCACTAGTACGGCGAAGAGATGGTGATACAAGTGTATTAAATGATAGTAGATATTGATTTTTGTAATAGTAACAATAAAAAACAGCAAGGTAACGAGTAAGAAAAGTGAGCACAAACGGTATTGCAATGCTTCAAAATGAGGCCTAGAGTCCGTACTTTCGCTAGTGCAATCTCGCGATAATGCTAATATAATTGGATCATATAACCATCCCTCAACGTGCGATGAAGAATCACCCCAAAGTTCCTATCTAGCGGAGAACATAAGTAGAAATTGTTTGTAGGGTATGAAACCACCTCAAAGTTATCATTTCCGATCAATCTACCCAAGAGTTCGTACTAAAATAACACCAAGTTATCCTTTCCGTTTGATCTATCTAAGGTTCATCTAAAATAACACCATATGATACACATCAACCAACTCTAATGTCACCTAGATAGTCAAATGTCACCGCGAGTATCCATGAGTTGATTATACGATATGCATCAAACAATTTTAGATTCATAATACTCAATCCAACACAAAGAACCTCAAAGAGTGCCCCAATATTTCTACTGAAGAAACAAGGATGAAAACATGCATCAACCCCTATGCATAGATTACCCCAATTTCACCTCGGGAATCCGCGAGTTGAGTGCCAAAACATATATCAAGTGAATTAATATGATACCCCATTGTCACACCGGTATTCATAGCAAGACATACACCAAGCGCTCTCAAATCCATAAAAGTATTCAATCCGATAATAACGAAATCTCAAAGGGAAAACTCAATTCATCACAACAAGATAGAGAGGGGAAAACACCATGGGATCCAACTATATTAACAAAGCCCATGATACATGAAGATCATGCCAAATCAAGAACACGAGAGAGAGAGAGAGAGATTAAATACATAGTTACTGGTATAAACCCTAAGCCCCGAAGGTGGTATACTCCCTCCTCATCATGGCGGCCGCCGCGATGATGAAGATGGCCTCCGGTGATGATTTCCCCCTCCGACAGGGTGCCGGAACAGGGTCTAGATTGGTTTTCATGTATACAGAGGCTTGAGGCAGCGGAACTTCTGATCTAGGGTTATTTCTGGGGTTTCTGTATTTATAGGATTTTCGGCGACGGTTACATGCGAACATGGGCTTCGAGGGGCCCACCACCCACCAGCACAGGAGCAAGGCCCCTGGCGCTCCCTCGTGGGTAGTGGCCACCTACTTCACCTTCTGGTCCTCCCATGAAGCATCTAGTGCCTCTTTTGTTCCAAAAAGAATCACTAAAAAGTGTCACTGCATTTGGAGAACTTTTATTTCTGCACAAAAAACAACACCACGGTAGTTCTGCTGAAAACAGTGTCAGTCTGAGTTAGTTCCATTCAAATCATACCAAAACCATATAGAATTGTTGTGAACATGGCATGAATACTTCATAAATTATAGATATGTTGGAGACGTATCAGCATGCTGGATAGCGGTCGATGTGTGGAGTAATAGTAGTAGATGCAGAATCGTTTCGGTCTACTTGTCACAGGCGTGATGCCTATATTCATGATCGTTGCCTTCACTATCTTCATAAATATGCGTTTTTCTATCAATTGCTCAACAGTAATTTGTTTACCCGTCGTATGTGTTCTTTAAAGAGAGAAGCCTCTAGTGAAAACTATGCCCCCTGGACTATTCTTATCATATTATTTTCAGATCTATAAAACCTAAAACCCAAAAATACCTTGCTGCAATTTATTTTTCTTTACTTTATTTTGCACTTTTATTTATCTTTTATACTATCTCTATCATATCTCATCCTTGCAAGTAACTGTGATGGGATTGACAACCCCTTTACAGCGTTGGGTGCCAGCATTTGTTTATTTGTGTAGGTGCTATCACTGGAGACTTGTGTGTTCCTCCTAATGGATTGATACCTTGGTTCATAACTGAGGGAATACTTATCTCTACTTTACCGCATCAACTTTTCCTCTTCAAGGGAAAAACCAACGCAAGCTCTAGAAGTAGCGGGAAGAATTTCTGGCGCCGTAGTCGGTGAGGATCTAGATCAAGCCTACCAAGTACCCATCATAAACTCTCATCTCTTGCATTACATTATTTTCCATTTGCCTCTCGTTTTCATCGCCCCCACTTCTATAACATTTTTAGAAAAACACAAAAATATTTGCATTTTTATTCGCCTTCTTTCTGTTCATCTTTTCATTTGCATTTTGCTTGCTTGTGTACTAGATTGCTTGCTTTGCCACGATGTCTCAAGAAAATACTAAGTTATGTGACTTTTCCAACACTAATAATAAGGGATGATTTTATTAGTACTCCGATTTCTCCCACCACTAGTGCGGAATCTTATGAGATTAATCCCGCTTTGTTGAATCTTGTTATGAAAGAACAATTTTCTGGTTGTCCTAATGAAGATGTTGCATCCCATCTTAATAATTTTGTTGAATTGTGTGATATGCAAAATAAAAAATATGTGGATAATGATATTGTAAAATTAAAGCTATTTCTGTTCTCACTACGAGATCGGGCTAAACTTGGTTTTCGTCCATGCCTAAAAATAGTATAGATTCATGGAATAAGTGTAAGGATGCTTTTATTGCCAAGTATTTTCCTCCCGCTAAGATCATCTCCCTTAGGAACAATATAATGAATTTTAATCAACTAGATCATGTACATGTGGCACAATCCTGGGAGAGGATGAAATTTATGATAAGAAATTGCCCTACTCATGGTTTAAGTTTATGGATGATCATACAAATTATTTATGTTGGATTGAAATTCGCATCTAGAAATCTTTTAGATTCTGCTGCGCTCATACTTTTATGGAAATCACATTAGGAGAAGCTACTAAACTCCTAGATAATATTATCGCAAATTACTCTCAGTGGCGTACCGAAAGATCTTCGACTAGTAAAAAGTGCATGCCATTGAAGTATAAATACTTTGAGTGGAAGGATGGATGAACTTATGAAATTGATTGCTAGCAAGAGTGCTCATATTGATCCTAATGATATGTCTTTGTCTATTTTGATTGAGAATAATAATGAATCTATGGATGTGAATTTTGTTGGTAGGAACAATTTTGGTAATAACGCGTATAGAGGCAATTTTAATCCTAGGCCGTTTCTAGTAATTCCTCTAATAATTATGGTAATTAATACAACAATTCTTATAGAAATTATAATAAGATACCCTCTGATCTTGAGAATAATATTAAAGATTTTATGAACTCCCAAAAGATTTTCAATGCTATGGTAGAATAAAGATTGCTCAAGATTGATGATTTGGCTAGAAACGTTGATAGAATTTCTCATGAGATTGATTCTTTTAATATTAGATCTATGCCACCCAAGCTTGATATTAATGAGTGTCTGAAAGCTAGCCAAATTTCAATTAATGAAAGTAGGGAGAGAACCGCTAGGAGGCGCGCTAAGAGAGAATGGCTAGAAAGAGTATGTTCTTCTAGTTTACGCGATAATCATGATGAAGATCTTAAAGTGATTGGTGTGACTCCTATTGAATCTTTGTTTTCTAACATAAAACTTGATAAATAAGGGACTGCAGATGAGTTAACTTTAGGTAGAAGACGTCCCAATAATTTGGAGGGTGAATGTGGCATGCCGGCTCAGAGAGACCGGAACGCCCCGTATTCCAGCCCAGAGACCGAGGTGAGTCTTCTGGAATACGACACTACTTGGCATAGAACAAATCAGCTCTTATTACTAAGAATAAGGGATACAAAGGTCTGATGTTACAAAGGATCACATCAGCACGGCGACACTACGCCTGCTAAGGTAGCTCTATGTTAGCAGCGGAACAATTCGTGGCAGCGGAATACTTCTAGCAGCGGAACAACGACGAAGGTGGTGAACTCCACTCTGCAGGGACTCTGGCTAGGACATGATCTAGCTCGCACGAACAGTAACCTTGACAAGCAATCAGTCACGACATCACCTGCAATATGGCATGACACGCGAGGTTAGTACATTGAATGTACTTGCAAGCTCACATCAACCAAAAGCATCAAGGCAAGACAATAACATAGCATTAGCGGGTTAATTTATCAACAACTATTATGAGGAAGCAACTACTAATCATGATATGATGCTACTAGAATTACTACTGAACCACCATCTCAAGAACCATCTCACTCTTGGCTATCCGGCCAAGCAAATAAATCACCTTGATCGCCTCGTGATCAATACCTCCACGTGATCACCGCGTGACCACATCACAAATTGAATGATCATCCTCGAGATCATCCCAATATCCTCATCATCATCCTGCCGAACTATACTGCTCAAATATATCAACATATAAATCACCTATAAGTCATTCCGTCATGTGAGTGTTGATCGAACGGTGTGACCTAGTACGAACTTGTGCCCATGACCGAGGACGCGTCTATCGATAGATTAAACACACACTCTGCAGAGGTTAGCACACTGTACCCACATCACAGAACCCATGGCCTCGTACTCCCATTCGGGTGGACCAACGGTGTTCTGACAAAACCAATCTACTACCATGACACTCTCCCGGCCACTCCGACCAACTCCCCTTTGGGATCAGTCCTGGGTGGCCCTGATGTCACCTCGTGGCACCCAACGGCCACCATCGTGGCAAAACAAAAACGGTCCCAAACAAGGACAATAGTGCTCAAACAACCAGGGCGCAAGGTTATTGGCGCCTACGGGGCCAGTGTAGCGCGCTCAACTAACCTTCCCTAGTTGGAGGCACCGGCGAGAGGCATAACAATAGATCGCATTAGGGCCTTCTCATAAAGGCAAATGTGGTTGCACTGGAAAAGCCTGGTTCGGTGGCACCTGACCAACGAAATGACGGAATTTAACCCCAAAGTATAATTGATACTCTGATATCATATATCCACCTGTAATCCAAGTCATAGAAATATCCAACACATAATCCAGAGAATAATATAGTCATAACCTAATACTCCAAGGGTAGCATATCAACTAAGATCGCGATGAATCCAAGAAACATGATACTACTAATCCAATAACAAAAGCAAGATAGTCAACCATAAACCAACATGATGACAACATATCCAAAGTAATACTCCAAAGCGTAATATCAAATACCATCATGAAAATAATCATAATATCCACTAATAATCCAATGGCGACATGTCATCCTCATCATCTGCAAAATACTAGTCCTAAGAATCCAATCAACATCATGGCAGTAGCAAGATCAACACAACTCCAAGAAATGCCATGGACAAATCATACATAGCTATGCAATATTTTAAATAAGTTTAAATAATTTAAACCATGGCATTGCATTGCAATCATGCAAATGGAGGGTGTGACTTGCCTAGGGTGGAGAGATTCATCGGGAAGAAGTGTGAAAAGCTCGTGGAAAGAATCGCGGGAAATAGTTCTCTCTCGGAGGGGGATGATTAAGTGCAAGGGAAAAATGGTCATTTTTATAATGTGACAACATCATTAAAATGATACCAACATAACGGGCTCGACGAGACACAGAAGTGAGCTTTGGAATCACCTCATTTGGAGTTAGGAGCAAAAAGATATGATTGTTTTTCTGCCAAGGACCTATCTATAAAGTAAATCCTTACAAACAAGCCCTCAGCTGGAAAAACATAACGCGCCTTTGCTAAAATACGCTTTCCAGACAAGAAAGCGCATTTCTGCTCGCAGCCGCACCAGTTTACGCTTTCGATTAGGGAAAAAGTATTCCTAGGAATACGCTTCCACTAATCCGCGTCAGTTGGCCGGCCGGGTCAGCGCGTAGAGGCCGACAGGCGGGGCCCATGAGCAGGGGGGTCGTCTTCGTTCTCCTCCAGCGCCCGACATGGCAAAGAAGGAGCCCGGCGCCGGCGCTCGTCCCGGCGGCCCCGGCCATCTCCGACGGAGCTTGGACCGCCGGAGCGACTAGCGCAAGGGGGCGCATCCGCCAGGGCAGCACACGCTCGCCGGAGAGTGCAGGACCGCATGAGACCACGGCCATGGCGGATAGCGGCTTCGGGTGATGGGAGGCTCATGGCAAGCGGTCACTGGAGGAGGAGCTGAAGAGCAGAGGAGGTCCGTCGGGTTCTGGGTGGTGCTATGGTGGAGGAATGAGGTGGAGTCGAGCTTGGCATTTCTCGAATTTAGGAGGAGGGCCGTGGCGGCCATGGTGGCGATGGAGGTCGAGGAGGGGCTCCGGTGCTCGGGGAAGTAGCCAGGGAGGTGTAGAGGAGTGCGGGTGGCCAAGTGGCAAGGAGAACCGAGGTCGGGGCGGCTTAAATAGGTGAGGGGGAAGGAGGTCGAGCTGGACGTCGCCACGGACGCGTGGCCGGAGCCGCATACGTGTTGGCACGCTCGAGAGCTCGGCGGTAGGCGACAGGAGCGGAATAGGGGAGGGTCTCACGGGGCAGAGGAGGCCAAGGGGGGCATGGGGAGGAAGAAGCCAAGGCGAATAGAGCCATGTCGGCCACTATTCCCCCGTGGGCGTGCGGCAGCGAGTGCCGAGGAGCGAGCTACAGGAGGGGGAGAGGGGTCCAGGGGGAAGGCGACAACAAGGGGAACCTCCTAGACATGCACGGGCATGAAAGAACGAAGAGATTGGGAGGGGCCGGAGCTAGGCGACGTCCTGGACGCGGCCAAACGCTGCAGTGCACCGTCGCGCCAACAGCGCGGTCACCGCGTGAACCGGGGCATCCAGTGCTCTCTGGCACCCAAAACGTTGTCCAGCTGATAGTCCTTCCAAGATACTCCCTCCATTCCAAAATAGATGACTCAACTTTTTACTAACTTTGTACTAAAGTTAGTAAAAAGTTGAGTCATCTATTTTGGAACGGAGGGAGTAGATCATTTATGAGGTGATGGCTTGATCTGGGGTACTGTGGTTAGATGGGGTTGATCACCTGATGTTTGCTGTAGCAAACTTGGCTGCAATGTTGTGCTCAACAGAGAGGGGCTATAGGCCAAATATGATGTCGGGGAGCTTTAGGATAGGAAGGACTATGATCCTATGCAATTAGAGGAGAAATGGACCACAACTTAACATAGTTGCTTTGCAACTGCATATTTGGTCCAGAAATTTGATTTTGAAGTTGCACTCACTTGGAGTAGCCACTTGAGCTAAAATTTGGCAAGGCAGCATGTTTTGGAAATATAAAGATGCTGTAAAAAAATTCACATCAAATGGACTTGCCAAAATGGTACTTGTTTTACAAACATCCTCACTGTCCAGAAACTTGCAATAATTTTGGAGATAAAATTAAGAATTGGTCCCCAATTTGGGTGGAGAGAAGTGATATTGGTAGGAGCATGATCTGGTAATTTCTCAGAATTAATGGAGCAATATAAAATATACATGCTTCACAACCTGAAATATTAACAGAGTCGAAGTGTAGCGATCAGACCTCAAATAGTCTGATCTACCGTGCACCAGTGTCATCCCTGGATCAGTAATGCGGACACGCACAGTACAAATGGAGGATTTATAACAAAGTAGCAATCACACACTTATTACAACGAGTATCTCAAGAGAGAAATAAGTATGACAAATATGGCTTAAGGCCATCTAATACGATAACAGCGGAAGACTTGGAAGATAAGTGAGTCCATCAACTCCAACGGCATCATTGAGTATAAGACCACGACCTAAGGCACCTTACTCGTCGTCTGAAAAGTCTGCAACATGAAACATTGTAGCCCGAAAACGGGTCAGCACATGGAATATGCTGGCAATGTAACACATAGAGAGTAATGAACATAATAATGCTATACTACATGCATATATGGCTCGTGTTAAGCTCTATGGTTACAGTTTTGCGAAAAGCCAATTTTTCCCTACTGCAAAGGAATAAATTTTATTTAACTATCATGGTGGTTGTTAAACATTGAGAATGGTTGACAGCATTCTCAATCCCAATTAAGTATCATCATTAACCCAACAAAATTAATTAAAGTAACATGATGAGATTCACATGATAATCCAATACTAGATACTCAAGATGTCCATAACCGGGGACACGGCTAACCATGATTAGTTTATACACTCTGCAGAGGTTTGTGCACTTTTCCCCACAAGACTCGATCTCCTCCGTTGGGATTCTCGCACTTCATGGTGTTTGAGAAACGGATGACCGAGACACAGTCTTTCAGAAGCGTTAACTCTCTACTCCGGGTAGACAGTACCACCTACATCCCCTACATCTGCTAGTCTACCTCTTCAAGAGCTCACACAACCTACTCAACTATGCTAGAGCCCATAATAGCTTGCGGCTGCACACGGAAGTTTCTAGCATGAATAATCTCATGATCCCTTTGAACCTGGGTGGCGGTCCAAAAGAAAACAGGCAATCCTGGAATACCCAGGTACCTCAATCCACCCAGATGTGAGTTTTAGTTGCCACCTTAAGGTTAACCATTAATTAACAATCTCACATCTGTCATGGTAACACTCAAACCCAATCCACGTCTACTAGCATAGCATAGCAATATAAACAAACGTAGAAGTAACTCCCGAAGGTTTGATAATAAACACGTAATAGGTACTACCTCAACTACTTCCCAATTCCCACAGCTTAATTAGATCCTAACCATGCAATGTTTGAGGGTTGGTCTAATGCAATAAAACTGGGTAGTAAAAGAGGTATGATCAAAGTGTTACTTGCCTTGCTGATGATCCGTGAAACTTAGAGATTCGAAGTAGCAAGCGGCGCACTCCGGGTACTCTATCGCAAACAAACAAGCATACAATCAGCACTCATGTAATGCACAGGTAAAACTCAAATAAAGATCTAACCAGAAAGTTCAACTTAAGAACTCCGGTTTGCAAAAAGAATCGAATCAAACGAAGCAACGAAAGTCAAACGGCGAAGGAAACAAGCTTCGTTTACTAATCTGGATCTAAGTCAAATTTTACAGTAGCAAAAACTTGTTTGAATAGGTTAAACGGAAAGAGAATTTCGAGACGAAACTCTAGGCGCTTGAATCGCCTGATTCCGATAAACGAGCTAAAAGATAAACCAGAACGAAAATCTGATCAGAAATCGCGATCTGGAATAATCGCGGAAAATCCGACGAAAAAGAAAATTGACGAACAGTTAAACGAACGGACGTTTGTTAGCTGCGACAGACCGACGAACACGTTCGTTAAAACGAACGGGTCGGTGAACGTTCACTAACTAACTAAACCAAAGAAAAAGAAAAAAAATAAACCGATCTATATAAAAAAATAAATCTAGGGTTTCGAAAAAAATAAACCGAACGGTTTAAAAAAACGGCACGGCGGCGGCTTCGGCTACCTCGGTCCGGCGGAACTCCGGTGGGGTCGGGACGGGGCTTCGGCGGGTTTGGGAGAGGGCGGCGGGGCTCGGGCGTCGTCGGGGGCGACGAGGGCGGCGGTGTACGGGGCTTCCCGAGGCGGCGGCGTCGGGCTCCTGCTCCGGCGGGTTCTCTCGGCGACGTGGCGGCTTCGGGTCGGGGCGGGGTGAGGAGAGGGGCGGCGGGGGAGAGTATTTAAGGAGGGGGGTGCTGCCTTGGGGGAGGGGCAAGGGGCGGCGGTGACGAGCGGGACTCGGGGCGGCGGCGGTCTCCGTCTCGGTCTCCAGGAGGGAGACAAGGCGCGGGGCTGGGCTGGGCCATCGGCTGGGTTTCGGCCCACTCGGTGAGCTTCGAGAGTTTTTTTAAATAATTTCGCCGAACCTAAAAAAATCGTAGAAAAATAAATAAAAATCCAAAAATGCCAAAAGAAATTTTCACAGTCTAATTAAAATAATTAGAACAAGATGAACATTTTCTTGGCCCAGAAATGCAGTTTTGAAAACGTGCAATTTTTCTAATGCAATTAAAATTGCAATTAAAATCCGAATAAAATCAAATATTTGATTTTAATATTTTTCCTCCAATATTTCAATTATTTTGGAGAAGTCATATTTTCTCCTCTCATTTATTTTAATATGAAATATTTTTGGAGAGAAAAAGAAATTAAACCAAAAATCCTCGTTTCATTATTTGATAAAAATCAAATATGAAAACCGCGAAAAATCCCCAACTCTCTCCGAGGGTCCTTGAGTTGCTTAGGATTTTCGAGGATTTGCCAAAATGCAATAAAATATGCTATGCAATGATGATCTAATGTATAACATTCCAAATTGAAAATTTGGGATGTTACAAACCTACACCCTTAAGATGAATCTCGCCCTCGAGATTCGGCTTGGCTAGAAAATAGGTGAGACTGGTTCTTCCGTAGATCTTCCTCTCGCTCCCAGGTGGCTTTGTCCTCGGTGGTGACTCCACTGAACTTTGCAAAACTTGATAACCTTGCTGCGGGTGACTCAGCTGGCATACTCAAGAATCTTAACTGGTTTCTCCTCATAGGTCAAGTCACTATCCAGCTGAATCGCTTCCAATGGCACCGTATCTCTCAGTGGTATCTCAGCCATATCTGCGTGGCACTTCTTCAACTGGGAAACGTGAAATACATCATGAACTCCTGACAATCCTTCAGGCAATTCCAGCTTGTAGGCAACTTCTCCCATACGCTTCAAAACTTTGTATGGTCCTACAAAACGTGGCGCTAACTTTCCTTTAACTCCAAAGCGCTTCACTCCTCGAAGTGGTGATACTCGTAGGTAAACTCTGTCTCCGACTTCGTAAACTGTCTCCTTGCGTTTAGAATCCGCATAAGTCTTCTGCCTGGACTGGGCTAGCTTGAGCCTATCGCGAATCAATTTCACCTTCTGTTCTGATTCCTTGATCAAGTCTGGTCCAAACAACTGGCTGTCTCCAACTTTGTTCCACAACAAGGGTGTTCTGCACCTCCTTCCGTACAAAGCTTCGAAAGGGGCCATCTTCAAACTGGTTTGGTAACTATTGTTGTAAGAAAACTCTGCATACGGCAAATTGTTGTCCCAACTAGATCCATAATCTAGCGCACAAGCTCTCAGCATATCTTCCAAAATCTGATTGACTCTCTCGGTCTGTCCGTCTATCTGTGGGTGAAAGGCTGTACTGAACTCTAGCCTGGTACCCAAAGTTTCATGTAACTGATTCCAAAACTTCGAAGTAAACTGGGTTCCTCTATCTGATACAATGGTCCTCGGAACTCCATGCAAACATACGATCCTGGTCATGTATATCTTTGCCAGCTTAGCACTGGTGTAAGTGGTCTTCACTGGGATGAAATGAGCTACTTTCGTCAAACGATCGACTACAACCCATATTGAGTCATAGCCGGAACGAGTCCTGGGCAATCCCGTGATAAAATCCATGCCTAGTTTATCCCATTTCCATTCAGGTATCGGCAATGGCTGTAGCAATCCTGCTGGGTTCTGATGCTCTGCGTTCACTCTCTGACATACATCACAAACTGCTACGTACTCCTCAATATCCTTGTTCATTCCGGTCCACCAGAAAGTATCCTTCAAATCCAAATACATCTTGGTATTTCCTGGGTGAATCGAATACGGTGAATCATGGGCCTCTTGCAAGATCAACTTCCTGATCTCCGGATCATTGGGCACATAAACGCGGTCCTCAAACCATAAGGTATCGTGCTCATCCTCACGAAATCCCTTGGCTTTTCCTTTACTCATCCTTTCCTTTATTTCTGCAATCTCCTTGTCTGTCTTCTGAGCTTCCCTGATCTTTTCCATCAAGGTAGACTGAATCTCCAACGTTGCTAAATAGCCTCTTGGAACTATCTCCAAACATAGCTCGCGAAGATCCTCAGCTAATAATTTCGGTAACTCTCCGGTCATGAGGGTGTTAACATGGCTCTTGCGGCTCAACGCATCAGCTACTACGTTAGCCTTCCCTGGGTGATAATGCAATCTCATATCATAATCCTTAATGAGCTCCAACCATCTCCTTTGCCTGAGATTCAACTCCTTCTGCGTGAAAATGTACTTCAAACTCTTGTGATCCGTGTACACCTCACAGTGATTTCCGATGAGAAAATGTCTCCATGTCTTCAACGCATGTACTACGGCTGCTAACTCCAAATCATGGGTGGCATAATTCTTCTCATGGGGCTTAAGTTGTCGTGAAGCATATGAAACAACTCTTCCCTCCTGCATTAGCACTGCTCCAAGTCCTCGACGTGAAGCGTCGCAATATACTTCATAATCCTTGCGTTGATCTGGCAGAATCAGCACTGGTGATGTAACCAGACGTTTCTTCAACTCTTGGAAACTAGCTTCACATTCCTCAGTCCAATTGAATTTGGTGTCCTTCTTTAACAGCTCTGTCATGGGCTTAGCAATCCTCGAGAAATTCTCAATGAACCTCCGATAGTATCCTGCAAGTCCAAAAAAACTCCGGATCTCTCCAACTGATGTGGGTGATTCCCAGTTTGTCACAGTGTCGACTTTGGCGGGGTCTACTGCTATTCCTTCTCCGGATATAACATGTCCGAGGAATCCAACTTCCTTCAACCAAAACTCACATTTGCTGAACTTGGCGTATAACTGATGTTCTCTGAGCTTCTCAAGTACCAAACGCAAATGCTCCTTATGCTCCTCTTCATTCTTTGAGTAGACCAAAATGTCATCAATGAACACTACGACGAACTTATCCAAAAACTCCATAAACACTTTGTTCATTAGGTTCATGAAATAGGCAGGTGCGTTAGTCAGACCAAATGACATAACGGTATACTCGTACAGCCCATACCTGGTGGTAAAAGCCGTCTTGGGTATATCCTGCTCTCGAATCTTCAACTGATGGTATCCTGATCGTAGATCGATCTTGGAAAATACCTAGCTCCTTGTAATCGGTCAAACAGATCATTGATCATCGGGAGTGGGTACTTATTTTTGATGGTCACTTCATTCAATCCACGATAATCAACAACCATCCTCAACGATCCATCTTTCTTCTCCACTAGAAGTACGGGTGATCCCCAAGGTGAAGAACTTGGGCGAATATAGCCTTTATCCAGTAACTCCTTAATCTGCTTCTTAATCTCCTCCAAATCTTTTGCGGGCATTCTGTACGGTCTCTTAGATATTGGCCCTGTGCCTGGCAAAAGCTCAATCAAAATGCAATGTCTCTATCCGGTGGCATGCCTGGCAACTCTTCTGGAAATACATCCGGGTAATCCTTCACCACTGGTACTTCTTCCTGTACAACTCCTATTACTGCATCTGGCTGAGCTTCAACCTCCTCCACGCTAACGTGGTTCACATGTCCTTTGTTGAAAGGGTTCGGCTTCTTCCCAGAGCTTCCATTGCCATTTCCATTCTGGGCTTCAGGACATTCATTGGCATAATGTCCAGTCTTCTGGCACTTAAAGCAAGTGACTTGGCTCATGTCTCTCTTAGCTGGGGTTGAAGGGTTGGTACGGTTTTGGCCGTTGCTTCCTCCATTCCCATTACCATTCTTGGGGCCATTATGGTTGTGCGAACTACCTCCTCCATGGGTATGCTGAAACTGTCCTCCCGATTTCGGGGTAAAACGTGGCTTCTGTTGAGCTCCAGAATTGTACTTCCCTTGTCCATACTTCCTTTTACGGTTTTCAATCTGCTGCTGCTTCCCTTCAATCATGAGAGCTCTATCTATCAACTCCTGGTAGTTGTTGAAGGTTGCTACCATCAATTGCATGCTCAGCTCATCATTCAGTCCTTCGAGAAACTTCTCCTGCTTGGCTGCATCTGTAGCAACGTCATCTGGAGCATTGTTGGGGAACGTAGTAATTTCAAAAAAATTCCTACGCACACGCAAGATCATGGTGATGCATAGCAACGAGAGGGGAGAGTGTTGTCTACGTACCTTCGTAGACCGAAAGCGGAAGCGTTAACACAACGCGGTTGATGTAGTCGTACGTCTTCACGATCCGACCGGTCAAGTACCGAACGCACGGCACCTCCGAGTTCAGCACATGTTCAGCTCGATGACGTCCCTCGAACTCTGATCCAGCCAAGTGTTGAGGGAGAGTTTCGTCAGCACGACGGCGTGGTGATGATGATGATGTTCTACCGACGCAGGGCTTCGCCTAAGCACCGCTACGATATTATCGAGGTGTAATATGGTGGAGCGGGCACCGCACACGGCTAAGAGATCAATGATCAATTGTTGTGTCTATGGGGTGCCCCCCTGCCCCCGTATATAAAGGAGCAAGGGGGAAGGCGGCCGGCCTAGGAGGAGGGCGCGCCAAGGGGGAGTCCTACTCCCACCGGGAGTAGGACTCCTCCTTTCCTTGTTGGAGTAGGAGACGGGAAGGGAGAAGGAGAAAGAAGGAAGGGGGCACCCCCCCCCCCTAGTCCAATTCGGACTAGTCCATGGGGAGGGTGCGGCCACCCTTTGGAGCCTTTCTCTCCTTTCCCGTATGGCCCATTAAGGCCCAATACGAATTCCCGTAACTCTCCGATACTCCGAAAAATACCCGAATCATTCGGAACCTTTCCGAAGTCCGAATATAGTCGTCCAATATATCGATCTTTATGTCTCGGCCATTTCGAGACTCCTCGTCATGTCAACGATCTCATCCGGGACTCCGAACTCCTTAGGTACATCAAAACACATAAACTCGTAATATAACCGTCATCGTAAAGTTAAGCGTGCGGACCCTACGGGTTCGAGAACTATGTAGACATGACCGAGACACCTCTCCGGTCAATAACCAATAGCGGAACCTGGATGCTCATATTGGCTCCCACATATTCTACGAAGATCTTTATCGGTCAGACCGCATAACAACATACGTTGTTCCCTTTGTCATCGGTATGTTACTTGCCCGAGATTCGATCGTCGGTATCTCAATACCTAGTTCAATATCGTTACCGGCAAGTCTCTTTACTCGTTCCATAATACATCATCCCGCAACTAGCTCATTAGTTGCAATTCTTGCAAGGCTTATAGTGATGTGCATTACCGAGTGGGCCCAGAGATACCTCTCTGACAATCGGAGTGACAAATCCTAATCTCGAAATACGCCAACCCAACAAGTACCTTCGGAGACACCTGTAGAGCACCTTTATAATCACCCAGTTACGTTGTGACGTTTGGTAGCACACAAAGTGTTCCTCCGGTAAACGGGAGTTGCATAATCTCATAGTCATAGGAAGATGTATAAATCATGAAGAAAGCAATAGCAACATACTAAACGATCGAGTGCTAAGCTAACGGAATGGGCCAAGTCAATCACATCATTCTCCTAATGATGTGATCCCGTTAATCAAATGACAACTCATGTCTATGGCTAGGAAACATAACCATCTTTGATCAACGAGCTAGTCAAGTAGAGGCATACTAGTGACACTCTGTTTGTCTATGTATTCACACATGTATCATGTTTCCGGTTAATACAATTCTAGCATGAATAATAAACATTTATCATGATATAAGGAAATAAATAATAACTTTATTATTGCCTCTAGGGCATATTTCCGTCAGTCTCCCACTTGCACTAGAGTCAATAATCTAGTTCACATCGCCATGTGATTTAACATCAATAGTTCACATCACCATGTGATTAACACCCATAGTTCACATCGTCATGTGACCAACACCCAAAGGGTTTACTAGAGTCAGTAATCTAGTTCACATCGCTATGTGATTAATACCCAAAGAGTACTAAGGTGTGATCATGTTTTGCTTGTGAGATAATTTTAGTCAACGGGTCTGTCACATTCAGATCCGTAAGTATTTTGCAAATTTCTATGTCTACAATGCTCTGCACGGAGCTACTCTAGCTAATTGCTCCCACTTTTAATATGTATCTAGACCGAGACTTAGAGTCATCTAGATTAGTGTCAAAACTTGCATCGACGTAACCCTTTACGACGAACCTTTTGTCACTTGCATAATCGAGAAACATATCCTTATTACATTAAAGATAATTTTGACCGCTGTCCAGTGATCTACTCCTAGATCACTATTGTACTCCCTTGCCAAAATCAGTGTAGGGTATACAATAGATCTGGTACACAGCATGACATACTTCATAGAACCTATGGCCGAGGCATAGGGAATGACTTTCATTCTTTTTCTATCTCCTGCCGTGGTCGGGCTTTGAGTCTTACTCAATTTCACACCTTGTAACACAGGCAAGAAACTCTTTCTTTGACTGTTCCATTTTGAACCACTTCAAAATCTTGTTAAGGTATGTACTTATTGAAAAAACTTATCAAGCATCTTGATCTATCTCTATAGATCTTGATGCTCAATATGTAAGCAGCTTCACCGAGGTCTTTCTTTGAAAAACTCCTTTCAAACACTCCTTTATGCTTTGCAGAATAATTCTACATTATTTCCGATCAACAATATGTCATTCACATATACTTATCAGAATTTTTTGTAGTGCTCCCACTCACTTTCTTGTAAATACAGGCTTCACCGCAAGTCTGTATAAAACTATATCCTTTGATCAACTTATCAAAGCGTATATTCCAACTCCGAGATACTTGCACTAGTCCATAGATGGATCGCTGGAGCTTGCATATTTTGTTAGCACCTTTAGGATTGACAAAACCTTCTGGTTGCATCATATACAACTCTTCTTTAATAAATCCATTAAGGAATGTAGTTTTGTTTATCCATTTGCCAGATTTCATAAAATGCGGCAATTGCTAACACAATTCGGACAGACTTAAGCATAGATCCGAGTGAGAAACTCTCATCGTAGTCAACACCTTAAACTTGTCGGAAACCTTTTGCGGCAATTCTAACTTTGTAGATAGTAACACTACTATCAGTGTCCGTCTTCCTCTTGAAGATCCATTTAATCTCAATGGCTCGCCGATCATTGGGCAAGTCAATCAAAGTCCATACTTTGTTCTCATACATGGATCTCATCTCAGATTTCATGGCCTCAAGCCATTTTGCGGAATCTGGGCTCATCATCACTTCCTCATAGTTAGTAGGTTCGTCATGGTCAAGTAACATGACCTCCAGAACAGGATTACCGTACCACTCTGGTGCGGATCTCATTCTGGTTGACCTACGAGGTTCGGTAGTAACTTGATCCGAAGCTTCATGATCATCATCATTAACTTCCTCACTAATTGGTGTAAGCATCACTGGAACTGATTTCAGTGATGAACTACTTTCCAATTTGGGAGAAGGTACAGTTACCTCATCAAGTTCTACTTTCCTCCCACTCACTTCTTTCGAGAGAAACTCCTTCTCTAGAAAGGATCCATTCTTAGCAACGAATTTGCCTTCGGATCTGTGATAGAAGATATACCCAATAGTCACCTTTGGGTATCCTATGAAGACGCATTTCTCCGATTTGGGTTCAAGCTTATCATGTTGAAACTTTTTCACATAAGCATCGCAACCCCAAACTTTAAGAAACGACAACTTTGGTTTCTTGCCAAACCATAGTTCATATGGTGTCGTCTCAAACGGATTTAGATGGTGCCCCCTTTTTTTACATGAATGCAGTTGTCTCTAATGCATAACCCCAAAACTATAGTGGTAAATCGGTAAGAAACATCATAGATTGCACTATATCCAATAAAGTACGGTTATGACGTTCGGACACACCATTATGCTGTGGTGTTCCGGGTGGCACGAATTTGTGAAACTATTCCACATTGTTTTAATTGAAGACCAAACTCGTAACTCAAATATTTGTCTCCGCGATCAGATCATAGAAACCTTATTTTCTTGTCACGATGATTTTTCACTTCACTCTGAAATTCTTTGAACCTTTCAAATGTTTCAGATTTATGTTTCATCAAGTAGATATACCCATATCTGCTCAAATCATCTATGAAGGTCAGAAAATAATGATACCTGCTACGAGCCTCAATATTCATCGGACCACATACATCTGTATGTATGATTTCCAACAAATCTGGTGCTCTCTCCATAGTTCCGGAGAACGGCGTTTTAGTCATCTTGCCCATGAGGCACGGTTCGCAAGCATCAAGTGATTGATAATCAAGTGATTCCAAAATCCCATCAGTATGGAGTTTCTTCATGCGCTTTACACCAATATGACCTAAACGGCAGTGCCACAAATAAGTTGCACTATCATTATTAACTTTGCATCCTTTGGCTTCATTATTATGAATATGTGTATCATTACGATCGAGATCCAACAAACCATTTTATTGGGTGTATGACCATAGAAGGTTTTATTCATGTAAACAGAACAAAATTATTCTCTAATTTAAATGAATAAACGTATTGCAACAAACATGATCAAATCATATTCATGCTCAACGCTTCGGCTACCTCGGTCCGGCGGAACTCCGGCGGGGTCGGGACGGGGCTCCGGCGGGTTCGGGAGAGGGTGGCGAGGGCGGCGGGGCCCGGGCGTCGTCGGGGGCGGCGAGGGGCGACGAGGGCGGCGGCGTACGGGGCTTCCCGAGGCGGCGGCGTCGGGCTCCTGCTCCGGCGGGTTCTCTCGGCGGCGGGGCAGCTTCGGGTCGGGGCGGGGTGAGGAGAGGGGCGGCGGGGGAGAGTATTTAAGCAGAGAGGGTGCTGCCTTGGGGGAGGGGCAAGGGGCGGCGGCGACGAGCGAGACTCGGGGCGGCGGCGGTCTCCGTCTCGGTCTCCAGGAGGGAGACGAGGCGCGGGGTTGGGCTGGGACGTCGGCTGGGTTTCGGCCCAATCGGCGCGCTTCGCGAGTTTTTTTAAATAATTTCGCCGAACCTAAAAAAATCATAGAAAAATAAATAAAAATCCAAAAATGCCAAAACAAATTTTCACAGTCTAATTAAAATAATTAGAACGAGATGAACATTTTCTTGGCCCAAAAATGCAGTTTTGAAAACGTGCAATTTTTCTAATGCAATTAAAATTGCAATTAAAATCCGAATAAAATCAAATATTTGATTTTAATATTTTCCTCTAATATTTCTATTATTTTGGAGAAGTCATATTTTCTACTCTCATTTATTTTAATATGAAATATTTTTCGGAGAGAAAAATAAATTAAACCAAAAATCCTCGTTTCATTATTTGATAAAAATCAAATATGAAAACCGCGAAAAATCCCCAACTCTCTCCGAGGGTCCTTGAGTTGCTTAGGATTTTCTAGGATTTCCCAAAATGCAATAAAATATGCTATGCAATGAAGATCTAATGTATAACATTCCAAATTGAAAATTTGGGATGTTACACAAAGATTTGATGTTGTGCTCACATAGATGATTGGATGGAGCTGGAAATTGTAGGAGTGTGATAATATGAGCACATGAAGGAGTGTGCAAAATTTCAACTCATTTGGGTAACCCTAGCTAGTACTTCCTTCACAATGGCTTCTGTCTGACAGAAACTTTGAAAAATCACTGAGGGAGGTTCACTAGGCAAATGAAGTTGAATTTTGACATGTGGAAATTATTTTGAAATGAAAGAAATCCCAAAAAGTTTGGGAGCAAACAAGAGAAGATAAATGGCACTTCCTTCACAAAGTGCCATTCTTGACAGAATGGAAGAATGAATATGGAGGAATATTTTTGAACTGGGCAAGGAAATATTTGGACATATTTGGCCAATATATGATCCAAAAAAATTATGAGAATTATTTCGGAATTTTGTGGAAGACAAAAATATAGGTTGCTTCACAACCTAGGTCAAACAGGGTTATTCCTTTAATAGAAAAAGGAATATTCCTGAGAAAAAGAATTTTAGAGTTGAGCTAGAATGGAGATGACATGATCTTGGGATAGATTCGAGAATGATGAACCACTTGTCAGGAGAAGAAATGAGGGTCTCCCAGGTTTCAAGTCCACAGATCCACTCCAAAACCAAAATCAGAGCGAAAACCAAATAAATCAAAAAGAAAAAGAAAGGGCCAAAAACCAGGGTGTTATAGTGAAGATCTTAGTGAGAAAATTGATAAAATGGGATTGGCGAGGTCAAAACTTTAACAAGTGATGAGCCCACTCTTTTGGATTTCAAGGACTTTAATTATGATAATTGTTCTTTGATTGATTGTATTTCCTTGTTGCAATCTATGCTTAATTCACCTCACGCTTATAACCAAAATAAAGCTTGTACTAAACATATCATTGATGCTATGATGAAATCTTTTGAAGAAATACTTGAGTTGGAAGTTTCAATCCCTAGAAAGCTCTATGATGGCTGAACCTACTATTAAGACTAAGATTAAAGATTATAGGTGCAATTCTTTGTGTGATTTGGGTGCTAGCATTTCCACTACTCATAAAACTTTATGTGATGTGCTAGGTTTCCACCAACTTGATGATTGTTCTTTAAATTTGCACTTAGCGGATTCCACTATTAAGAAACCTATGGGAAGACTTAATGATGTTCTTATTGTTGCTAATAGGAATTGTGTGCCCATAGATTTTACTATGCTTGATATAGATTGCAATCCTACATGCCCTATTATTCTTGGTAGACCTTTCCTTAGAACGATTGGCGCAATTATTGATATGAAAGAAGGAAACATTAGATTTCAATTACATTAAGGAAGCACATTGAACACTTTCCAAGAAAGAAAATTAAGTTGCCATACGAATCTATTATGAGAGCTACTTATGGATTGAATACCAAAGATGACAATACCTAGATCTATGCAATATGCCTAGCTAGGGGCGTTAAACAATAGCGCTTGTTGGGAGGCAACCCAATTTCCTTTTTATGTTTTTTTATTTTGCTTATGTTTTTCAATAAATATGCAATTATACTTCTGCTATGATTGTGTTTTAGTTTTTAATTCGTGTTTGTGCCAAGTAAGACCTTTAGGATGATTTGGGTGATAGTTGATTTGATTTTGCTGAAAAACAGAAACTTTTGCGTCTAGTAGAAGAATTGTTAAAATTCACTGGAGCATGAAAAAATTCTGATTTTTTTACACAAGATTTATATACAAATTGCCTACATCGTACTAATTTTTCAGAATTTTTGGACGGTTAGGTGTCATTTTCTTCAGAGACCAAGAGTGATTGTGGTTCTCGAAGAAGAAGTCTGTAAAGGTTCGGAGATGGCCTCAAGTATCTACCACGAGTGATCGGCATTTGTTGACGAACCAATTGTCGAGGAGAATAGGGAAGAGAGTTTATCTTCTGTATTAAGTCACAACCCCTCCAACCAGACATAGTCCTTGTGCAGAAGGACGAACTAGTCGAAAAAATACCCTGTCTCCATCGAGCATCACTGGTTACCTCTGCTACTCATATTTACATTCGATCTATTTTCCTTCCTGTGATTTCTCTCGATGCATGTTTTAGTTTCCTTTCGGTACTTAGTTTTAGCTCACTATAGTTTGTTTCTTATTCGCTCCGCTGCTGGGTTCTAGGAGTTTTGATATTTCCAAAGAAATTTTAAAACTCCCATTCACCCCCCTTGGTAGACATACTTCGTTCCTACAATTGGTATCAGAGCAAGGTACTCCTTGACTCTGTTCATTTTGGTCTAACCACCTTGGAGTTTAAGTATGTCACCAGTGAGCTACAAGTTGCATCTCAAGATTCCCATCTTCGATGGGACAGACTATCCCTTCTGGAAAAAGAAGATGAAGATCCGTCTCCGAGCAATTGATGATGATATGTGGAATGTGGTGCAGTTTGGGTTCACAGTTGAAATACCTCAAGCCCCCACTGACCAGGAGAAGAAACTCGTTCAGATGGATGCTCAAGCCAAAGATGAAATTGGTGGCTATATCTCTCGTGCTCAATTTCTTCGCTATCGTCAGTGTGAAACTGCGAAGGATTTGTGGGACTCAAGAAGATAAATGAAGGTGTTTCAACTCATAAAGAAGCCCGCGTTGATACTCTCTGGGCGAAATTCAATCGATTCAAGCACGTTGGAAATGAAAGCTGTCAACAAACTTTCGATCATCTAAGTGACATAGCAAATGAGCTTCAAGGTCTCAGCGCCAAAGACATCACTGATCATGAAGTTGTGAAGAAACTGCTCCGATCATTTGACAGTTCATTCGACACACTAGTCTTGATGATTCATGAACAAGCTGATTTCAAAACCCTCAACTCTATTGATATCATGGAAAGGCTGAACACCCACGAGGAACAAGAAGAGAAAAGACATCTCTATGGCTCAAGTCAACGCAAAAATCATGCTCTCAAGGCAGTAGCTGACTCTTCTTCCGATGGAAATGCCGAAGAAGATTTAGATGACCCAGAAAGTATCAGCAAGGATCTCGCATTAATCACGAAATGATTCCAACGCCTTCATAGGAAGAGCTAGTTCCGGAAGAAAGGTTCCAGCAACTTTGGCAGTTCAAAATCTTCATCAAAACCTACTGGAGAATACACCTGCTTCAAGTTCAAAAAGCCTAGACACTTCATTTCGGACTGCCCTCTCTGGGAAGCTGAAATTCGCGCTAGTGGAAGATATGATTCTGGCAACTATCAAGGCAAAAGCAAGAGCAAGAACTACGACTCCGATGATGAGAAGAAAACAAGGAAGTTCTTCAAGAAGAAGGAAAACTCCACCTCAAAATCTTCGTCAAGATCTTCCTCAAGAAATCCTTCCAAGTCCTCCTCCAACCTCAAGAATAACTCTTGCAAGGCCAAGGCGTACATCAGCAAGGAATAGATTCTGATGAACAAGAATCGCCAGATTCCGAAGAAGCTGATGAGGATTCCAACTCTAGCATGGCTGGCATAGCATATGCCTCCTCCCCTGCAACAAACTTCTTCAGGAATCCGTCAAGCAACGATGAATCTCCTTCCTACTGCTTCATGGCCAAAGCCTCGAAAGAAAAGGTATCCTCCAAACATCACAAGATTCACTCAAGTGATTAATATTCCTGTGATGAGGATGACCATGCTAAATTGATCAAAATTGCTAATAGTCAACAAAATTCACTTGAGAAAATTGAGAAAACCCTCAGGAAATCTGAAGGGTTGGTGGTTGAGGAGATGGAGAAAAATCTGTCGTTGATCGAAGAGTATTCCACTCTCAAGTCACGAATGGAAGAACTGTCAAATCACAATGATTTTCTCTTAGTCGACCACAAAACATTGACCTATGATTACCTAAAAAGGAAACAAGAACTTGAGGCACTGAGAGAGGCTCATGAGGATTTGATCAGAGAAAATTCTCTTCTCACCCAACAACTTAAAAAGAAACCTGAAGTGTTTGTTCCACCTTGCTGAAAATGCCTTGAATGATCCAATGCTGAATCATCCATGAATGCGCTAACCCCTCTATCGAGGAAAATGGTTCTGTTTCTCATGAAAATGCTAGGTTGAAGGATCTTCTTCAGACAGGAATGTTCAAATCTCTCAAAGGCATCAAACCCTCTGTGACATTCTAAAGAAATCCATTCTTCACAAAATTCCCAGGAAGGAATGTATCAGTTTCGAAAGGAAACTGAATGAAAATGGATCCTAATGGGAACCTGCTCAATATCCTCGCACTCTGAGGGTGCCTGCCAAGAGAAAAACACACAATCCAGCTTTGCTTTCGGGATATAACTCTCCCATCCCTGAATATGCTGATGATGATTCTCTCGACAACTATAAGTTGTTCAAGAACCAACATGGCGAGGCTGTTGCTTGCGAGGTTGGACCAAACAGCAGGAATGCCCCCCCCCCCAAAGAAAGCTATCTGGGTGCCTAAGAAAACTATTGAAGTATTACCTGTCACCACATTACTAACTATGGAGGCTCAAAATGCTTGTTACTTCTTAAAAAAGTTAGACAGAATGAGTACATGCATGCCTCATTCAATCACTATAATCATTCGTCCGGAAGGAAGTTCAATGCTTATTCTTTCTATTATGCTTGCACCTCCATGAGCAACAATTATGTTTACCAAAAGAAATCATATCCTGCTTGCTATACTATTTCGAAGCCACCTGCAAAGATGTGGGTGGTTAAGAAAGCCTAATTCTTCTGTAGGACTATGTCTCCAGGTGTACAGAATGGATAATGGATAGTGGATGCACTAGTCCTATGACCCAAGACAAGTCATTGTTTGTCGACCCCAACTTAACTGCTTCACCTCTGAAGTATATCACTTTTGGCGAAAACAACAAAGGAAAGGTAATTGGGCTAGGTAAAATTAACGTATCCAAAGTCAAGTCCATTTATGATGTTTTACTTGTTCAGTCTCTTGGTTTCAATCTTATGTCAGTTGGCAAGCTATGTGATCTAGGCATGCTAGTTCTATTTTCCATATCCAAATGCATTGTATTTATGGCCTCTGACAATTCCTTCGTATTCAAGGCAATTAGAAAAGGTGATCTATATATTATGGATTTCTCTAAGGGTCCCTCAGTCCAAACTTGTTTGCTTGCAAAAGCAACCGAAAGTTGGCTATGGTACTGAAGGCTGGCTATGGTACCGAAGGCTTGGTCATGCAGGTATGAGAAATTTGCACACTCTAGTGAAGAAAAATCATCTCTGTGGCATTCCCGATGTGAAATTCGACAAGGATCGTCTTTGTGTTGCATGTGAGGATGGTAAATTGGCCAAGAAGCGTCATTCATCAAAGACTGTTATGAACACAATAAGACCACTTGAAATTCTTCATATGGATTTATTCAGACCTCAAAACTATGCAAGTTTCGGTGGTAGTCGTTTTGGCCTGGTTATTGTTGATGATTTCTCTCGTTACACTTGGGTATTCTTTCTCGAAGACAAAACCTGCACCCAAGATATCTTCAAAAGCTTCGCTAAGAAGGCCCGGAATGAATATGATGTGCGAATTAAGGATGTTAAAAGTGACAATGGGACTGAGTTCAAAATACTCATATCGATGTTTTTCTCGACGGAAATGGTATTACTCATGAGTTCTCTGCCGCATACACTCCCCAACAGAATGAGTTGTTAAACGAAGAATAGAACTCTCATCGAAATGGCAAGAACAATGCTCAGTGAGTATAAAACTCCTATTCGCTTCTGGGCTGGTGTTATTAACATTGCTTGTCATGTTATCAATTGTGTTTATCTTCACAAGTTCCTTAAGAAAACTTCTTATGAGCTTATCACTGGCAAGAAACCAAATGTTTCTTATTTGCCTGTTTTTGGTGCACCTTGTTACATTCGTGATATGAATCATTCTTCCAAGTTTGCACCTAAGGCACATGAAGGTTTTCTTCTTGGTTATGACTCTAACTCGTATACTTATCGTGTCTATAACTCTCACCACGGGAAAGTTATGGAAACGGTAAATGTGTGGTTTGATGAATCTAACGGCTCCCAAAAGGAGCACCGGGCAAATGTGATAGATGAACCACCGATTCCGGATGCTATTTGGCAAATGGCCATTGGGAGCATCAAGCCAGTTAAAGGAAATGCTCCTGAGTCTTCCGATGATGATGCTCCTATGACTCGAAGTAGAACTCGCCAAGCCATTGCTGAAGAAAATGCCATTCCAAATACAAATGGTAACCCGAATCCAAATGCCGAGCAAAATGGCAATCCTGAAGGGAATGGCGATTCAAATGCTGATACTGACAAAAATGAGAATGATCGTCATGATGAAAATCCTCATCCTCGAGTGGCTAATCGAGTTGATCATTCGTTAATTCTCGATGAACTCAAGAATCCAGGTTATCGACCCACAACTCGTTCACGCACTCGTTTGGCTAACTACTGTGGCAGTTTCTCCTTTGTCTCATTGGAAGAACCTACCAAGTATGAAGAAGCCATGAATGATCCAGATTGGATGAATGCTATGCAAAAGGAGTTGGTGCAATTCGAACTGAATGATGTTTGGGAATTGGTTGACAAATCGAATCCTAAGAAGCACAATATCATCGGCACAAAATGGATATTTCGCAATAAGCAAGATGAAAATGGCATTGTTGTGAGAAACAAAGCACGTCTTGTTGCTCAAGGGTATACACAGGTAGAAGGTATTGATTTCGGTGAAACATATGCTCCTGTTGCATGCCTTGAGGCAATTCATATTCTTCTCACTTATGCAAATTACAATGATATCTTGCTTTATCAAATGGATGTAAAAAGTGCTTTCCTCAATGGTGAAATTGATGAGGAAGTATATGTTAGACAACCACCTGGCTTTGAATACCCTGAGCTTCCTAACAAAGTTTTCAGGTTGAAAAGACTCTATATGGGCTGAAGCAAGCCCCTCGAGCTTGGTATGACACCTTGAAGAAGTTTTTGCTATAAAGGGTTCAAGCCAGGATCCACTGATCCCACACTTTTCACTCATGCTATTGATTATTGATACGTCTCCAACGTATCTATAATTTTTTATTGTTCCATGTTGTTATATTATCATTCTTGGATGTTTTACAATCATTGTATAGCAACTTTATATCATTTTTTGGGACTAACCTATTGATATAGTGCCTAGTGCCAGTTGCTATTTTTTGCTTGTTTTTTACTTCTCAGGAAATCAATACCAAACGGAGTCCAAACGCAGCAAAACTTTTTGGAGATTTTTTCTGGACCAGAAGACACAAGTTGGGCCAAGGAAGTACCAGAGGGGGCTCCGAGGGGAGCACAACCCACCTGGACGCGCCTGGGGGCCCAGGCGCGCCCTGGTGGGTCGTGCCCACCTCGGCCGCTTCCCGAACCGCCTCTTTGCTCCATAATAACCCCGAAAATCCAAAAACCCTAGGGGAGTCGACGAAACACAATTCCATCCGCCGCAAGTTTCATAAACCATAGATCCAATCTAGACACCATCATGGAGGGGTTCATCATCCTCATTGGTGCCTCTCCGATGATCTCAGACCCCAGTATAGAATACTTTTTTGAGTATGTTGGTAAGGTCCGGTCATCCGCTTCTGTGCTTGCACTTCTGCGTGAGTAGTTCATTGTAGACCTACGGGTCCGTAGTTAGTAACTAGATGGCTTCCTCTCTCTCTCTCTCTTGATTCTCAATACAATGGTCTCTTGGAGATCTATTTGATGTAACTATTTTTGTGGTGTGTTTGTTGGGATCCGATGAACTTTGAGTTTATGATCAGATCTATTTTATCCATGAAAGTTATTTGAGTTTTGATCTCCTATATGCATGATTACTTATAGCCTCGTATTTGTTCTTCGAATCTTTGGTTTAGTTAGGCCGACTAGATTGATTTTTCTTGCCATGGGAAGAGGTGCTTTGTGATGGGTTTGATCTTACGGTGCTCAATCCCAGTGACAGAAGGGGAAATGACACGTATGTATCATTGCTATTAAGGATAACAAGATGGGGTCTATTCCTACATGAATAGATCTTGTCTACATCATGTCGCCGTTCTGATTGCATTACACCATTTCTCCATGAACTTAATACACTAGATGCGTGCTGGATAGCGGTCAATGTGTGGAGTAATAGTAGTAGATGCAGGCAAGAGTCGGTCTACTAATTTTGGACGTGATGCCTATATAATGATCATTGCCTGTATATCGTCATAATTATTTGAAGTTCTATCAATTGCCCAACAGTAATTTTTTTACCCACCGTATGCTATTTTTCTCGGGAGAAGCCACTAGTGAAATCTACGGCCCCCGGGTCTATTCTTTATCATATTTGCTTTTTGATCTATTATTTTCCTTTGAGATATATTTTTATTTGCATCTTTTATTTTCAGATATATTATTCCAAAAACCCAAAAATATTTATTTTATTTGCATCTTTTATTCGAGATCTATTTATCCAATCTATCACAATTTTATCCCTACAACTTGGCAATTTCTAGCACCGTCCCCCGAAAGGGATTGACAACCCCTTTAACACATGGGTTGCAAGTATTTGTTCCTTGTGTGCAGGTACCATTTATATAGTGTTGCTTGGTTCTCCTACTGGTTCGATAACCTTGTTCTCATCACGGAGGGAAATACCTATCGTAGTTGTGCTGCATCATCCCTTCCTCTTTGGGTAAATACCGACGTAGTTCAAGCCGCATCAATGACGATTTATTCGTTTGTCAAATTTATGTGGAGGATATAATCTTCGGCTGTACTAACAATGCTTGCAGCTTAGAGTTCGGGAAAATGATGTCCGAGAAATATCAAATGTCTATGATGGGTGAACTTAAGTTCTTTCTCGGACTGCAAATATGTCAACAGGCAAATGGAATTTTCATATCTCGGGAGAAATATCTGAGACAATGTCTGAAGAAGTTCAAAATGCAAGATTCCAAAATGAAGGGCTACAAAACTCCAATGCCCACGAATAGTAAGATGGACGCAGATGTGTACAGTAAGGATTACGATCAGAAGGCTTACCGTTCGATGATTGATTCTCTTCTTTACCTATGTGCATCCAGACCTGATATTATGTGGAGTGTTTGCATGTGTGCCCGCTATCAAGCTACACCGAAAGAATCGCATCACTAAGCGATCAAGCGTATTCTGAGATATTTGCCTCACACCCCCGCCTTAGGTTTATGGTATCCTAAGGGAGCAAAGTTTGATCTCGTTGGATATTCAGCCTCAGATTATGCACGTGACTTGGTTGACAGGAAATCTACTTCGGGGGCATGCCATTTCCTCGGTAGATCATTGGTATGTTGGTCATCAAGGAAGCACGATTGTGTATCTCTCTCTACGTCCGAGACCAAATATATTTCTGCTGGCGCTTGTTGCACTCAGTCATTGTGGATGAAGCAAAACTCTAAAGGATTATGGCATCAAGGTCAAGAAGATTCCTTTATATTGTGACAATGAGAGTGCTATCAAAATTCTACATAATCCAGTGCAGCATTCTCGCACCAAGCATATTGCCATCAAACATCATTTCATTCGCGATCATGTTGCTCGAGAGGATATTGTCATCAATCACGTCAATACCGAAGACAATCTCACTGATATTTCCACCAAGCCTCTCGATAAGAACAGATTTTGTGTGTTACGGTGTGAGCTATCCTAGACTTCACAAACGTGCAGTAAGCTGGACTCGGCACCCGTGCCAACACTTCCACATATTAGAAGGAATGGGTGCACAACACTCGAAGAGTTTGAAAATTTCGACAAGGTGAAATTTTCTTTCTGAGAGTGAATACATTAACGAAGAACTAAACTAACCGGGTGCCACGATAATGGTGCGACGCTCGTGGTCATTCAGTTCTTATAAGGTGGGTCACGCCACCACAATTTTCTTTCATTGTGTTTCTTTTCGATCGAAAGATTTTGTGTTAGTACGAATGAATTTCTCCCATAGCTACTCTTTTGGGTGTTTGTGTTTCGTTGTCTAAGTGAAATGCCTAGGACCCTGTTTTCCCTTTGTTTTATCTCTTCCAGTCTATGTTGTTTGGTTATGAATGCTCAAATTCATCTGGTACCGAAACTTTATCTGGTGTCCTTGGCCGCAATAAAGATTAGGTCCGAACTTCAATCTATTTTGGCAAAAGTTGTCCAAAATTTGGGTTTTCTCACCCAAGACAGGACCGTTGTACCACCGCTCCCTCATTCACTTCTCTTCGTCATCGCCTTCGACTCCCCCGAAGCCCTACCACAGTGCTCCTCCTTGAGCTCGACGCGACGATCCATTTGCCGCTTTGCTGCAGGAAAGTGGTCGCCGGAGTCCTTCCTCGCCACCGCAGGACATCTTCTTCCCCGCACCACCGTAGCTGCTGCACATCACCAAGCTAGGGTATGTGTAGTGAGAACTCGGTCTTTCGTTCTTCACATTGGAGTTTTTCCGCGGTTAAATTTTCTGTTTTTACCGCATATCTTAGATCTTTACTTCTTAGGTATCTTTTGCGGATGTGGTTTGTAGTTATCCCCCGCATCCAAAAAAATCAGATCTAGGGTTTGTGTCATGTCTCATATGAATGGAATGCTAAGCACGCTGACTAGTATTTTCTTCGAACCTACTAGTTTGTTCTATACATTTCCTTCATTCGAAACATCTCTCAAAGTCTACATCTAATCCTTCATTAAAACGTTTTCGTTCGAAAAATCTTCACTGTGAGCATTCGTAACCCTGTCCCCATTTTCCCTCGCATCTATTCTTATTCACAAGTATATGCAGTTTGTTGAAGATTCTGCTCGACCAATGAGCATGGATGATGGAGAAGAGGTTATCTTGGGTACAGCTGACGAGTCAAAATCTCCGAATGCAGAGGACCCAATGGTAGGCCCATCATCTAGCAAGAGAAAAAGAAATGAGCCAAGTGCTGACGAGCAAGAAGAAGATGCTCCGAAGAAAAAGAAGGGTGGCAGACAACCATACGCAAATTCAGTTGAATACATCTCTCATGATAATTATATCATTGTTCTAGGAGAGTCAAAACAAGAAAGAGACAAGCATCTGCAAAGGATGCAACGCCACTGGGTGCGCAAGTGGTTCAACTGTGACATGTCATCCTCGGTTTGCAAAGAACTTTGCCTTTCATCCTCCATGGGGTGACTGCCGTGAAATTTGTCTCATCCGAGCAAGTGATCCCCAGGAGAGACCACCACCACCACCAAATGCTCATGTGTCCTCCCTTCGCACTCCCGAATCTTATCCTGATGAACTTGCTAAGCGCATGTGTCAAGCCCTCAAGATTATCACAAAGCATACGATGGACCACGTCTGCCTCAACGCGATCGACGGATATCTCATCAACCCCCGCCGCAACTAGAAATCAGTCTACGCACACAACAGTTGTTGTTGCAGCAGATGGATGAGGATCGCCGACAGAAAGAACATCTTGCTGCCGAGCTCAGTACAATCAACAATGAACCAAAATAGTGCACATGATTGCGGCCGAGAACAAGAAGCGTCTCTGGAAATTGCTTCGCAAGTTCTTCACCAAAAAACAACTACCATCAATCACAAAGAACTTTATGACTATGTTGACAAAGGTTTTTCTGTTGAAGATTTCCAAGATCGCATTACACCTCCTCTGCCTGCTCGTGAGCCAACAACTGATCTTCTTCACCTTAAGCTTCGCAAATTGCTCGAAGCATCCAAAGCTACCTCACCAACAGAGAAAGCAGCCGAAGGAAATGGGCTTTCACGTGTTACTCGAGTGGCTGATCCCAATGTGCCTTCATCCTCTTAGCCTCAAGTTGTTATTCCTGAAGAAAAATCTGCTGTTGTTGACGATCAAGTTGAGCCAATCACTTCCGAAGCTGAAGTCTCCTCCAACAATTCTTCTAGAGATGCCACAGAGGGAATCAAGTTCACAACTTCTGCACTCATGTTCTTCGTTACCTTTTTGACACTAGTTGACAAAAAGGGGCAGAATTACATTGAGTTTTGATATATTTGCTTTCTTTGTTTATTTGGTTTGGTTTCGTGTGAGATTTGGAAATTTTGTCTTAAATACTATCTGCGCTATGATGTAAAACTTCTATGCTGTAATGTTAATAACCCCGCCTGCTACTCTATTTCTCTCGAAGCATTTGTTCTGCAGGTGGAATTATTATCAAAAGTTATGAATGATTGCACTACAACCTTGATGGATTATATATCATCAGTGCGAATCATTATCTTGAATGATTGAATTTCCTCTGTATACTTAAATGAATTGCAGGAGAATTTTATCTAATATCTGTACCCTGCATACATCTAGGGGAGTCTATTTCATCATCGAGTCAAGTAACACTAATTCACTCTTATTCGATTTACTTTTCACTTATCTATCTTCACTTCAATGATTATCTGTTTTGTCAACAACCGTCCAAAAAGGGGGAAATTGTTGGTGCAATGATTGGCCCCTTATGTTTTGGAGCTTGTTGACATAAACAGTATCGGACTTATGCTTTTGCTAGTGCACACACAGTAACAGGTCCCTGAGCTTGATGTCTACTACGCAAATTATTCTTGTAGACTCGTGTTGGGCCTCCAAGCATAGAGTTTTGTAGGACAGTAGCAATTTTCCCTGAAGTGGATGACCTAAGGTTTATCAATCCGTGAGAGTTGTAGGATGAAGATGGTCTCTCTCAAACAACCCTGCAACCAAATACAAGAAATATCTTGTGTCCCCAACACACCCAATACAATGGCAAATTGTATAGGTGCACAAGTTCGGCGAAGATATGGTGATAAAAGTGTAATATTGACGGTAGAAATATATTTTTATAATCTGAATAAATAAAAACAGCAAGGTAGCAAACAGTAAACTAGCACAAAAACGGTATTGCAATGCTTGAAACTGAGGCCTAGGGTCCGTACTTTCGTTAGTGCAATCTCTCAACAATGCTAGTATAGTTGGATCACATAACCATCCCTCAACATGCAACGAAGAATCACTCCAAAGTTCTTATCTAGCGGAGAACATAAGAAGAAATTGTTTGTAGCTATTCTTTCCGATCGACCTATCCAAGAGTTCATACTAAAATAAAACGAAGTTATTCTTTCCAATCGATCTATCAAGAGTTCATACTAAAATAACATGAAGTTATTCTTTCCGATCGATCTATCAAGAGTTCGTACTAAAATAACACCAAAGCAAATTCAGATTCATAATACTCAATCCAACACAAAGAACCTCAAAGAGTGCCCCAAGATTTCTACCGGAGAAACAAAAGACAAGAACGTGCATCAACCCCTATGCATAGATTGCCCCAATGTCACGTCAGGAATCCACGAGTTGAGTGCCAAAACATATATGATGTCTACTACGCAACCTTCTTCTAGTAGACGTTATTGGGCCTCCAAGTACAGAGGTTTGTAGGACAGTAGCAAATTTCCCTCAAATGGATGACCTAAGGTTTATCAATCCATGGGAGGCATAGGATGAAGATAGTCTCTCTCAAACAACCCTGAAACCAAATAACAAAGAGCCTCTTGTGTCCCCAACACACCCAATACAATGGTAAATTGTATAGGTGCACTAGTTTGGCGACGAGATGGTGATACAAGTGCAATATGGATGGTAGATATAGGTTTTTGTAATCTTAAAATATAAAAACAGCAAGGTAACAAGTAATAAAAGTGAGTGTAAACGGTATTGCAATGCGTTGAAACAAGGCCTAGAGTTCATACTTTCACTAGTGCAAGTTCTCTCAACAATAATAACATAATTGGATCATATAACTATCCCTCAACATGCAACAAAGAGTCACTCCAAAGTCACTAATAGCGGAGAACAAACAAAGAGATTCTTGTAGGGTACGAAACCACCTCAAAGTTATCCTCTCTGGTCGATCTATTCAAGAGTCCGTAGTAAAATAACACGAAGCTATTCTTTCCATTCGATCTATTCTAGAGTTCGTACTAGAATAACACCTTAAGACACAAATCAATCAAAACCCTAATGTCACCTAGATACTCCAATGTCACCTCAAGTATCCATGGGTATGATTATACAATATGCATCACACAATCTCAGATTCATCTTTTCAAACCAACACAAAGTACTTCAAAGAGTGCCCCAAAGTTTCTACCGGTGAGTCAAGACGAAAACGTGTGCCAACCCCTATGCATAAGTTCACAAGGTCACTGGCCCGCAAGTTGATCACCAAAACATACATCAAGTAGATCACGTGAATATCCCATTGTCACCACAGATAAGCACATGCAAGACATACATCAAATGTTCTAAAATCCTTAAAGACTCAATCCGATAAGATAACTTCAAAGGGAAAACTCAATCCATTACAAGAGAGTAGAGGGGGAGAAACATCATAAGATCCAACTATAATAGCAAAGCTCGCGATACATCAAGATCGTGCCGAATCAAGAACGCGCGAGAGAGAGATCAAACACATAGCTACTGGTACATACCCTCAGCCTCGAGGGTGAACTACTCCCTCCTTGTCATGTAGAGCGCCAGGATGATGAAGATGGCCACCGGTGAGGGATCCCCCCTCCGGCAGGGTGCCGGAACAGGGTCCCGATTGGTTTTTGGTGGCTACAGAGGCTTGCGGTGGCGGAACTCCCGATCTAGATTATGTTCTTGGGGTTTCTGTACAAATAAGAGGTTTTGGCGTCGAGAACAAGTCAGGGGGGTCTCCGAGGCGTCCATGACGTAGGGGGCGTGCCCAGGGGGTAGGGGGCACACCCCACCCTTGTGGGTGCCTCGGGACTCTTCTGGGCTCCGTGGGCTTCTTCTGGTCCAAAAATAATCTCCGTCAATTTTCAGGTCAATTGGACTCCGTTTGATTTTTCCTTTTCTGCGATACTCAAAAACAAGGAAAAAATAAACTGGCACTGGGCTCTAGGTTAATAGGTTAGTCCCAAAAATCATATAAAATAGCATATAAAACATCTAAGATGGATAATATAATAGCAGGGAACAATCAAAAATTATAGATACGTTGGAGACGTATCAAGCATCCCCAAGCTTAATTCCTGCTCGTCCTCGAGTAAGTAAATGATCAAAACAGATTTTTTGATGTGGAATGCTTCCTAACATATTTATCAATGTAATCTTCTTTATTGTGGCAAGAATATTCAGATCCGTAAGATTCAAGACAAAAGTTTAATATTGACATAAAAATAATAATACTTCAAGCATACTGACAAAGTAATCATGTCTTCTCAAAATAACATAGCCAAAGAAAGCTCATCCCTACAAAATCATATAGTTTGGCTATCCTTCCATCTTCGTCACACAAAATATCCAAATCATGCACAACCTCGGTTTCAGCCAAGCAATTGTTTCATACTTTAGCCTTTTCAAAGTTTTTCAACTTTCACGCAATACATGAGCGTGAGCCATGGACATAGCACTATGGGTAGAATAGAATAGGGACAATTGCATTTTTACCCCTAGTTGGTTCCTACCCATGGGTTTTGCCCTTACTTTTTGAGCTTGCTCAGTTTTGCCCTTACTTTTTCCGTCGTGGTCCCTTGAATGCCCTTTGACCGTTTGACCAAAACTTTCAAAATTCATAACTAATTCATATGAACCCAGAAAAATGTAAATAAGATATCAAAATGTTCAGATAAACATTACCTTTATGTGCATATGATTTGCATTCAGGACAAAAGCACCCTTTAAACTACCTGAGGTAATTAATGTTATTAACATTATTAAAAATAAAAAGGTATAAACAATATTTTTTTCATGAACAAAAATTACATGCAAATGTACGTGATGTTTTCTGAACATCCAGATATCTTATTTGCATTTTTCTGAGTTGTATCATCTTGTTAAGAATGTTCTAACGATTTTGACCATTATTTGGAAACTTCATAACAAGTTGATACGAACTGAGCAAAATGCAAATAAGATATCAGGATGTTCAGAAAACATCACCTACATTTGCATGTAATTTTTATTCATGAAAAAAATATTGTTTATACCTTTTTATTTTTAATAATGTTAATAACATTAATTACCTCAGGTAGTTTAAAGGGTGATTTTGTCCTGAATGCAAATGATATGCACATAAAGGTAATGTTTATCTGAACATTTTGATATCTTATTTGCATTTTTCTGAGTTGATATGAATTTGTTATGAATTTTCAAAGTTTTGGTCAAACGGTCAAAGGGCATTCGAGGGACATCGACGGAAAAATTAAGGGCAAAACTGAGCAAGCTCGAAAAGTAAGGGCAAAACCCGTGGGTAGGAACCAACTAGGGGTAAAAATGCAATTGTCCCAATAGAATATAACGATGGGGGTTGTGTGGAGAAGACAAAAAAGGAGAAAGTCTCACATTGATGCGGCTAGTCAACGGGCTAGGGAGATGCCCATCAATTGATGTCAATGCGAGGAGTAGGGATTGCCATGCAACGGATGCACTAGAGCTATAAATGTAAGAGAGCTCAACAAAAGAAACTAAGTGGGTGTGCATCCAACTTGCTTGCTCATGAAGACCTAGGGCATTTTGAGGAAGCCCATCGTTGGAATATACAAGCCAAGTTCTATAATGAAAATTCCCACCAGTATATGAAAGTGACAAAATAAGAGACTCTCTATCATGAAGATCATGGTGCTACTTTGAAGCACAAGTGTGGAAAAAGGATAGTAGCATTGTCCCTTCTTTTCTTTTTTTTCCTTTTTTTTATTTGGCCTTTCTCTTTTTTTGGCCTTTTTATTATTATTTGGCCTTTATCTTTTTTTGGGACAATGCTCTAATAATGATGATCATCACACTTCTATTTATTTACAACTCAATGATTACAACTCGATACTAGAATAAAATATGACTCTATATGAGTGCCTCCGGCGGTGTACCGGGATGCGCAATGAATCAAGTGTGACATGTATGAAAAATTATGCATGGTGGCCTTGCCACAAATACGATGTCAACTACATGATCATGCAAGGCAATATGACAATGATGAAGCGTGTCATAATAAACGGAACGGTGGAAAGTTGCATGGCAATATATCTCGGAATGGCTATGGAAATGCCATGATAGGTAGGTATGGTGGCTGTTTTGAGGAAGATATAAGGAGGTTTATGTGTGATAGAGCATATCATATCACGGGGTTTGGATGCACCGGCGAAGTTTGCACCAACTCTCAAGGTGAGAAAGGGCAATGCACGGTACCGAAGAGGCTAGCAATGATGGAAGGGTGAGAGTGCGTATGATCCATGGACTCAACATTAGTCATAAAGAACTCACATACTTATTGCAAAAATCTACAAGTCATCAAAACCAAGCACTACACGCATGCTCCTAGGGGAACGGTTGGTAGGAGTTAACCATCGCGAGATCCCGACCTCCACACAAAGGATGACAATCAAATAAATACCTCATGCTTCAAATTTGTTACACAACGGTTACCATACATGCATGCTACGGGACTTGCAAACCTCAACACAAGTATTTCTCAAATTCACAAATACTCAACTAGCATGACTCTAATATCACCATCTTAATATCTCAAAACAACCATCAAGTATCAAACTTCTCATAGTATTCAATGCACTCTATATGAAAGTTTTTATTATACCCATCTTGGATGCCTATCATATTAGGACTAAATTCATAACCAAAAGCAAATTACCATGCTGTTCTAAAGACTCTAAAAATAATATAAGTGAAGCATGAGAGTTCATCTATTTCTTCAAAACAAAACCACCGCCGTGCTCTAAAAGGATATAAGTGAAGCACTAGAGCAAATGACAAACTACTCTGAAAGATACAAGTGAAGATCAATGACTAGCCGAATAATTATACAACTATGTGAAGACTCTCTAATATTTAAGAATTTCAGATCTTGGTATTTTATTCAAACCGTAAGAAAAACTAAAGAAAATAAAATGACTCTCCAAGCAAAACACATATCATGTGGTGAATAAGAATATAGCTCCAAGAAAAGTTACCGATGAACGAAGACGAAAGAGGGGATGCCATCCAGGGCATCCCCAAGCTTAGGCTTTTGGTTGTCCTTGATTTTTACCTTGGGGTGCCTTGGTCATCCCCAAGCTTAGGCTCTTGCCACTCCTTATTCCATAGTACATTGAATCTTTACTCAAAACTTGAAAACTTCACAACACAAAACTCAACAGAAAACTCATAAGCTCCGTTAGTATAAGAAAATAAATCACCACTTAGTTACTATTGTGAACTCATTATAAATTCATATTGGTGTAATATCTACTGTATTCCAACTTCTCTATGGTTCATATCCTCCGATACTACTCATAGATTCATCAAAATAAGCAAACAACACATAGAAAATAGAATCTGTCAAAAAAAAGAACAGCCTGTAGTAATCTGTATCATTCGAATACTTCTGTAACTCCAAAAATTCTGAAATAAATTGGTGGACGTGAGGAATTTGTCTATTAATCATCTGCAAAAATAATCAACCTAAAATCACTCTCCAGTAAAAAATGGCAGCTAATCTCGTGAGCGCAAAAGTTTCTGTTTTTTACAGCAATATCACATAGACTTCACCCAAGTCTTCCCAAAGGTTCTACTTGGCACCAACACTAATTAAAACATAAAACGACATCTAAACAGAGGCTATATGAATTATTTATTACTAAACAGGAGCAAAAAGCAAAGAACAAAAATAAAATTGGGTTGCCTCCCAACAAGCGCTATCGTTTAACGCCCCTAGCTAGGCATGATGATTTCAATGATGCTCACATAAAAGATAAGAATTGAAACACAAAGAGAGCATCATGAAGAATATGACAAGCACATTTAAGTCTAACCCACTTCCTATGCATAGGGACTTTGTGAGCAAACAACTTATGAGAACAATAATCAACTAGCATAGGAAGGCAAAACAAGCATAACTTCAAAACTTTAAGCACATGAGGAAACTTGATATTATTGCAGTTCCTACAAGCATATATTCCTCCCTCATTAAAAATTTCAGTAGCATCATGAATGAATTCAAAAATATAACCATCACATAAAGCATTCTTTTCATGATCTACAAGCATAGCAAATTTACTACTCTCCACATAAGCAAAATTCTTCTCATTCGGAATAGTGGGAGTATCATAAGGAACTCGAATACTATAAATTGTTTCCACATTAAAAGAGTATTGTTCAGAAAAAGGGTAATCATAATCATGACAAGTTTTATAAATATAATCATCACTACTTTTTATAGCATAAGTGTCATCACAATAATCATCATATGTAGCAACTTTGTTCTCATCATAATCAATTGAAACCTCTTCCAAGATAGTGGAATCATTACTAAATAAAGTCATGACCTCTCCAAATCCACTTTCATAATTGTAACAATAAGATTCAACACCTTCCAAAATAGTGGGATCATTACTTCCTAAAGTTGACACTCTTCCAAACCCACTTTCATCAATATAATCATCATAAATAGGAGGCATGCTATCATCATAATAAATTTGCATATCAAAACTTGGGAGGTTAAAAATATCATCTTCATAAATCATAGCATCCCCAAGCTTGGGACAAACATTAATTGCAGCAAATAAAAAATTCTCAAACATATCATTCTCATCAAACATAGCATCCCCAAGCTTGGGCCTTTTCATATCATAAGCATAATCACTCTCATCATTAATAGTATGGATAGCACCAATAGTATAGCAATTATCATCATCACAATGAGTAATAGGAGCAACATCAATTGGGAGGGATACCTTTTTACCTTTGCTTCTCCATCTTTTCTTTTTCTTCTTCACATTATGTGTGGGTTTAATCCTCTTTTTGGAGCTCCTTATTAATGAGATTTGTTGAATAGAAGGCTCCTCCTCGTTACCTGATTCATCATAAGAAATAATAGGAGAATATTGGGAAGTATCTTCCCTTTCATTAGTATTCTCTTCATCTTCTATTTGTTTTCTTGTCTTTATGTAATCGGCAATATAAGGATTTTCAATGCAATTCATCGCACAATACATATAAATTTCCTCTAGATCAAAATCAAGAACCTTATCAAGGACAAATTCTGGAATATCCTTAGTTAAACGTTTCATTTCTTCATAACCCACAAGCAAACTAAGTTCATTATGATGTGCAAGGGAAATCAAGTCATCACAATTTTTGGACACGATACGATCATGAAACAATTTTCATTGGGTATTTAGATGATCACGTTCATTGCAAAGTTCACAAGGATGGCAAAGAAATTTTCAATTTTCAGCACAAGCATCTAGCCTCTCTTGTAGCCATTTAGTTTCCAAATACTTATGCCTCTTGCAAAATCTATCCTCCCTATTTGGTGTGTACTTGCAAACTCTATGCACCCCACAGAAGTTAACATGCTTATAAGAGACATTTTCATCATGACTAGTGCAATCATCATTAGTACTATGGATATTCAAAGAGATCATACTAACAACATTGCAATCATGCTCATCATTCAAAGATTTAGTGCCAAACATTCTAATGCATTCTTCTTCTAATACTTGGGCACAATTATCGGAATCCTTATTTTCATGAAATATATTAAAAAGATGAAGCATATGAGGCACCCTCAATTCCATTTTTTTGTAGTTTTCTTTTATAGACTAAACTAGTGATAAAACAACAAACAAAAAGATTCAATTGCAAGATCTAAAGATATACCTTCAAGCACTCACCTCCCCGGCAACGGCGCCAGAAACTGCTTGATGTCTACTACGCAACCTTCTTCTTGTAGACGTTGTTGGGCCTCCAAGTGCAGAGGTTTGTAGGACAGTAGCAAATTTCCCTCAAGTGGATGACCTAAGGTTTATCAATCCGTGGGAGGCGTAGGATGAATATAGTCTCTCTCAAACAACCCTGCAACCAAATAACAAAGAGTCTCTTGTGTCCCCAACACACCCAATACAATGGTAAATTGTATAGGTGCACTAGTTCGGCGAAGAGATGGTGATACAAGTGCAATATCGATGGTAGATATAGGTTTTTGTAATCTGAAAATATAAAAACAGCAAGGTAACAAGTAATAAAAGTGAGTGTAAACGGTATTGCAATGCGTTGAAACAAGGCCTAGAGTTCATACTTTCACTAGTGCAAGTTCTCACAAAAATAATAACATAATTGGATCATATAACTATCCCTCAACATGCAACAAAGAGTCACTCCAAAGTCACTAATAGCGGAGAACAAACAAAGAGATTATTGTAGGGTACGAAACCACCTCAAAGTTATCCTATCTGATTGATCTATTCAAGAGTCCGTAGTAAAATAACACGAAGCTATTCTTTCCGTTCGATCTATCCAAGTGTTCGTACTAGAATAACACCTTAAGACACAAATCAACCAAAACCCTAATGTCACCTAGATACTCCAATATCACCTCAAGTATCCGTGGGTATGATTATACGATATGCATCACACAATCTCAGATTCATCTATTCAAACCAACACAAAGTACTTCAAAGAGTGCCCCAAAGTTTCTACCGGAGAGTCAAGACGAAAACGTGTGCCAACCCCTATGCATAAGTTCACAAGGTAACTGAACCTGCAAGTTGATCACCGAAACATACATCAAGTAGATCACGTGAATATCCTATTGTCACCACAGATAAGCACATGCAAGACATACATCAAATGTTCCCAAATCCTTAAAGACTCAATCTGATAAGATAACTTCAAAGGGAAACTCAATCCATTACAAGAGAGTAGAGGGGGAGAAACATCATAAGATCCAACTATAATAGCAAAGCTCACGATACATCAAGATCGTGCCGAATCAAGAACGTGAGAGAGAGAGAGAGAGATCAAACACATAGCTACTGGTACATACCCTCAGCCCCGAGGGTGAACTACTCCCTCCTCGTCATGGAGAGCGCCGGGATAATGAAGATGGCCACCGGTGAGGGATCCCCCCTCTGGCAGGAGGCCGGAACAGGGTCCCGATTGGTTTTTGGTGGCTACAGAGGCTTGCGGCAGCGGAACTCCGGACCTAGGTTATGTTCTGGGGGTTTCTGTATAAATAAGAGGTTTTGGCATCGGGAACAAGTCAGGGGGGGTCTCCGAGGTGGCCACGAGGTAGGGGGCGCACCCCCCACCCTCATGGGTGCCTCGGGACTCTTCTGGCCCATCTCGGATGCTCCGTGGGCTTCTTCTGGTCCGAAAATAATCTCCGTCAATTTTCAGGTCAATTGAACTCTATTTGGTTTTCCTTTTATGCGATACTCAAAACAAGGAAAAAACAGAAACTGGCACTGGGCTCTAGGTTAATAGGTTAGTCCCAAAAATCATATAAAATAGCATATAAATGCATATAAAACATCTAAGATGGATAATATAATAGCATGGAACAATCAAAAATTATAGATACGTTGGAGACGTATCAATATACTAGGTGAATCAATATGATACCCCATTGTCACCACGAGTATTCATTTGCAAGATATATATCAAGTGCTCTCAAATCCATGAAAGTATTCAATCCAATAAAACAAAATCTCAAAGGGAAAACTCAATTCATACAAGATAGAGAGGGGAAACCACCATATGATCCGACTATATTAACATAGCCCGCGATACATCAAGATCGTGACATCTGAAGAACACGAGAGAGAGAAGGAGAGAGATTAAACACATAGCTACTGGTACAAACCCTCAGCCCCGAGTGTGGACTACTCCCTCCTCATCATGGTGGTCGCCGGGATGATGAAGATGGCCACCAGAGATGATTCCCCCTCCGGCAGGGTGCCGGAACGGGGTCTAGATTGGTTGGTGACCACAGAGCCTTGCGGCGGCGGAGCTTCTGATCTAGGGTTAACGCCCATGGTTTTTAGAATATTTGGGAATTTGTAGGGTAAAGAGGGGGTGCGGGAGGCCACCGAGATGGGCACAACCCACCTGGGCATGCCTGGGCCACCAGGCGCGCCCTGGTGGGTTGTGCCCCCCTCGGGGCACCCCCAGGTGCTGCTCTGGCCCATCCTGGGTGTTCTGGTCCATAAAAAATCTCCAAAAAGTTTCGCGGTGTTTGGACTCCGTTTGATATTGATTTCCTATGATGTAAAAAACAAGCAAAAAACAGCAACTGGCACTGGGCACTGGGTCACTAGGTTAGTCCCAAAAAATGATATAAAGTTGCTATAAAATGATTGTAAAACACCCAAGAATGATAATATAACAGCATGAATACTTCATAAATTATAGATACGTTGGAGACGTATCAGAGATCACAAGGAGTTTGAGTTAAACGACGAAGGTAATCTCCCTGCGTTGTAGTGAAGGTTATCACTGAAGATTATGATAACAAGAGGGACCCCTCAAAAATTGCTGACGTGAGGCAATTGGGTCGGTGCCTGTCCAAAGACAATGACTCCATCCGAGGAGATTCAAGACGAAATGAAGACGTATAATTTATTTCGTTATTCTTCTTCTCTTTATTGAGTCATAGGACCACCGTACTATTAAGAGGGGTGTAGCGTTCGAAGCTTTGGTTCTCTGGTGTAAACCTAAATCCTATGAAAGTTGCGAGAAAAATCTCTTTGTGTTCCGAGCAAATACTTGCCAGCAAGAGACTGTGATCTTCTTCACTGCGAGAGATTTGTCTGAGACCGAGGAGTTAGTATTGCTTGTTCCTCAAGTAATGTTACCATTGCTCCAAAATCCGATCGTTGTAAATGTGTTGGTTGGCCATTGGCTAGACCGCGTGTCCAAAATGGTCATTTCCCACCAGGGAAGGTTGCGGCTATAAATAGCCACCCCGCACCGGCGTTGTCAGGCGGCTGCTCCGTTTGATTCTCAGAAGATTGTTGAGCAACCCCCTCTTTGAGTGATTTGAGTTTAAAATCCATCGAGATAAAACCCCTAGAGCCGACGAATTAGATAGTGGTTCAGCATCACTCGAATCTAAGTCCTGTATGCTCCGCCTATTACTCTTGAGAGCTGCAAATTCTCTAGACGGTCAGGTGTCATTTTCTTCAAAGACCAAGAGTGGTTGTGGTTCTCGAAGAAGTCTGTAAAGGTTCGGAGTTCGCCTCAAGTATCTACCATGAGTGATCGGCATTGGTTGACGAACCAATTGTCGAGGAGAATAAGGTGAAGAGAGTTTATCTTCCGTGTTAGGTCACAACCCCTCCAACCAGACGTTGTCCTTGTGCAGAAGGACAAACTGGTCGAACAAATACCCTGTCGCCATCGAGCATCACTGGTTACCTCTGCTACCCATGTTTACATTCGATCTATTTTCCTTCAGGTGATTTGTCTCTATGCATGTTTTAGTTTCCTTTCGGTACTTAGTTTTAGCTCACTATAGTTTGTTTCTCATTCGCTCTGCTGCTGGGTTCCGAGAGTTTTGAGATTTCTGAAGAAATTTTAAAACTCCCATTCACCCCCCCCCCTCTGGTAGACATACTTCGTTCCTACATGTTTGCTTTTTGATGAATCTATGGGTAGTATCAGGGGGTATGAACCATGGAGAAGTTAGAATACAGTAGATATAATACAAATATAAAATTGGAGTGAGTTTACAACAGTACCTAAAAGTGGTTATTTGCTTTTTTTCACTAACGGATCTCACGAGTTTTCAGTTGAGTTTTGTGTTGTGAAGTTTTCAAGTTTTGGGTGAAGTTTCAATGGACTACGGAATAAAGAGTGGCAAGAGACTAAGCTTGGGGATTCCCAAGGCACCCCAAGGTAATATTCAAGGACAATCACGCATATAAGCATGGGGATGCCCGGATGGCATCCCCTCTTTTGCCTTCAATCCATCGGTAAATTACTTGATTCTATATTATTATTTTTCACCACATGATATGTGTTTTGCTTGGAGCGTCTTGTATTATATGAGTATTTTCCTTTTAGTTTTCCACAATCATCCTTGTTGTACACACATTTTGAGAGGGACACACATTAATCGTGAATTTATTAGAATACTCTATGTGCTTCACTTATATCTTTTGAGCTAGGTAGTCGCTCCAGTGCTTCACTTATATCTTTTTAGAGCACGGCGGTGGTTTTATTTTGAAGAAATTGATGAACTCTCATGCTTCAGTTATATTATTTTGAGTCCTAAAATAGTATGGCAATTTGCTTAGGTTATGAATTTAGTCGTAATATGTTGGGTATTCAAGAGGGATATAATAAAAACTTTCATGAAGATCACTGAATATATGAGAAGTTTGATTCCTTGCATTTGTTTTGAGATATAAAGATGGTGATATTAGAGTCATGCTAGTGAGTAATTGTGGATTAGTAAGAATATTTGTGTTAAGGTTTGTGATTACCGAAGGATGCATGTATGGTCTCTCTTTATGCGGTAAAGTTGGAGCATGATTTATTTTTGATTGTCTTCCTTATGAGTGGCGGTCGGGGATGAGTGATGGTATTTTCCTACCAATGTATCCCCCTAGGAGGATGCGTACTAGTACTTTTCCTCGAGGGCTAATAAACTTTTGCAATAAGTATGTGAGTTCTTTATGACTAATGTTTAGTACATGGATTATATGCACTCTCACCCTTCCACCATTGCTAGCCTCTTCGGTACCGTGCATTGCCCTTTCTCACCTTTCCCATGAGATGATACGCTCTTTCACACATAAGCCACCTTATATATTCCTCAAATCAGCCACCATATCTACCAATTATGGCATTTCCATAGCCATTCCGAGATATATTGCCATGCAACTTCCATCGTTCCGTTTTATTATGACACACATCATCATTGTCATATTGCTTTGCATGATCATATAATTGACATAGTATTTGTGGCTTGGCCATCGTTCATATTTTTATACATGTCACGCTATATCATTGCACACCCCGGTACACCGCCGGAGGCATTCATATAGAGTCATTATTTTTTCTAGTAGCTAGTTGTAATTCTTGAGTTGTAAGTAAATAAAAGTGTGATGATCATCATTATTAGAACATTGTCCCATGTGAGGAAAGAATGATGGAGACTATGATTCCCACACAAGTCGGGAAGAGACTCCAGACTTAAAATAAAAAAGAGAGGCCAAAGAGCCCAAAATAAAAAAAAAAAGGGAGGCCAAAGATCCCAAAACAAAAATAAAAATAACAAAATAATAAAAATGAGAGAAAAAGAGAGAAGGGACAATGTTACTATCCTTTTCCACACGTGTGCTTCAAAGTGGCACCACGTTCTTCATGATAGAGAGTCTCCTATTTTGTCACTTTCATATATTACTTGTGGGAATTTTTCATTATAGAACTTGGCTTGTATATCCAATGATGGTCTTCCTCAAATTGCCCTAGGTCTTCGTGAGCAAGCGAGTTGGATGCACACCACTTAGTTTCCTTTTTGAGCTTTCATACACTGCTACTTCTTGAGCTTGCATTGATTTTCCCTTGAAGAGGAAAGGGTGATGCAGCAAAGTAGAGATAAGTATTTCCCTCTGTTAAGAACCAAGGTATCAATCCAGTAGGAGGCACAAGCAAGTCTCCAATCTATGCACCTGCACAAACAAACAAACACTTGCACTCAACATGAAAAAGGGGTTTTCAATCCCTTCACGGTCACGAACAAGAGTGAGATCTAATAGAGATAGGTATAAAAGATAAATAAAAGGGCAAACTAAAGTAAATTTATATAAATTGCAGCAAAGTATTTTGGGTTTTTTGGTTTATAGATCTGAAAATATATGATGGAAAATAGACCCGGGGGCCATAGGTTTCACAAGACGCTTCTCTCTTCAACATAGCATATGGTGGGTAAACAAATTATTGTTGGGCATGAAGGAAATATGCCCTAGAGGCAATAATAAAGTTGTTATTTATATTTCCTTATATCATGATAAATGTTTATTATTCATGCTAGAATTGTATTAACCGAAAACTTAGTACATGTGTGAATACATAGACATACAGAGTGTCACTAGTATGCCTCTACTTGACTAGCTCGTTGAGTCAAAGATGGTTAATTTTCCTAGCCATAGACATGAGTTGTCATTTGATTAACGGGATCACATCATTAGAGAATGATGTGATTGACTTGACCTATTCCGTTAGCTTAGCACTTGATCGTTTAGTATGTTGCTATTGCTTTCTTCATGACTTATACATGTTCCTATGACTATGAGATTATGCAACTCCCGAATACCGGAGGAACACTTTGTGTGCTACCAAACGTCACAACGTAACTAGGTGATTATAAAGGTGCTCTATAGGTGTCTCCGATGGTACTTGTTGAGTTGGCATAGATCGAGATTAGGATTTGTCACTCCGATTATCGGAGAGGTATCTTTGGGCCCTCTCGGTAATGCACATCACTATAAGGCTTGCAAGCAATGTGGCTAATGAGTTAGTTGCGGGATGATGCATTACAGAACGGGTAAAGAGACTTGCCAGTAATGAGATTGAACTAGGTATTGAGATACCGACGATCAAATCTCGGGCAAGTAACATACCGATGACAAAGGGAACAACGTATGTTGTTATGCGGTTTAACCAATAAAGATCTTTGTAGAATATGTAGGAGCCAATATGAGCATCCAGGTTCCACTATTGGTTATTGACCAGAGACGTGTCTCGGTCATGTCTACATAGTTCTTGAACCCGTAGGGTCCGCACGCTCAACGTTCGGTGACGATCGGTATTATGAATTTAAGTGTTTTGATGTACCGAGGATAGTTCGGAGTCCTAGATATCATAACGGACATGACGAGGAGTCTCAAAATGGTCGATACATAAAGATCGATATATTGGACGGCTATATTCGGACACCAGAAGTGTCCCGGGTGATTTCGGAGAAAACCGAAGTGCCGGAGGGGTTACCGGAACCCCCCGGGAAGTATTGGGCCTTAGTGGGCCTTAGGGGAGAGAGAGGGCAGCGGCCCAGGAGGTGGCACGCCCCCCCCCCCAAGGGGAGTCCGAATTGGACTAGGGGAGGGGGGTGCGGCCCCTCTTTCCCTCTCCCTCTCCCTCTCCTTCCTTCCCCCTTCCTCCTCCTAGTTGGACTAGGAAAGGGGGAGTCCTACTCCTACTAGGAGGAGGAGTCCTCCCCCTCCTTGGCGCGCCCAAGGCCGGCCGGCCTCCCCCTTGCTCCTTTATATACGGGGGCAGGGGGCACCCTAGAACACACAAGTTGACATTGTTCTTAGCCGTGTGCGGTGCCCTCCTCCACCAAATCCACCTCGGTCATATCGTCGTAGTGCTTAGGCGAAGCCCTACGCCGGTAGCTTCATCATCACCGTCATCATGCCATCGTGCTGGCGAAGCTCTTCCCCGACACTCTGCTGGATCGTGAGTTCGTGGGACGTCACCGAGCCGCACGTGTGAAGATCGCGGAGGTGTCGTACCTTCGGTGCTAGGATCGGTCGATCGTGAAGACGTACGACTACATCAACCGCGTTGTCATAACGCTTCCGCTTACGGTCTACGAGGGTACGTAGACAACACTCTCCCCTCTCGTTGCTATGCATCACCATGATCTTGCGTGTGCCTAGGAATTTTTTTGAAATTACTACGTTCCCAACAGTGTCATCTGAACCAGGTTTATGCGTAGATGTTATATGCACGAGTAGAACACAAGTGAGTTGTGGGCGATAATAGTCATACTGCTTACCAGCATGTCATACTTTGATTCGGCGGTATTGTTGGATGAAGCGGCCCGGACCGACATTACGCGTACGCTTACGCGAGACTGGTTCTACCGACGTGCTTCGCACACAGGTGGCTGGCGGGTGTCAGTTTCTCCAACTTTAGTTGAATCATGTGTGGCTACGCCCGGTCCTTGTTGAAGGTTAAAACAACACTTACTTGACGAAAAATCATTGTGGTTTTGATGCGTAGGTAAGAACGGTTCTTGCTCAGCCCGTAGCAGCCACATAAGACTTGCAACAACAAAGGAGAGGACGTCAAACTTGTTTTTGTAGGGCATGTTGTGATGTGATATGGTCAAGACATGATGCTAAATTTTATTGTATGAGATGATCATGTTTTGTAACAAAGTTATCGGCAACTAGCAGGAGCCATATGGTTGTCGCTTTCATGTATGAAAAGCAATCGCCATGTAATTGCTTTACTTTATCACTAAGCGGTAGGGATAGTCATAGAAGCAATAGTTGGCGAGACGACAATGATGCTACGATGGAGATCAAGGTGTCGCGCCGGTGATGATGGTGATCATGACGGTGCTTTGGAGATGGAGATCAAAAGCACAAGATGATGATGGCCATATCATATCACTTATATTGATTGCATGTGATGTTTATACTTTATGCATCTTATTTTGCTTAGTTCGGCGGTAGCATTATAAGATGACCTCTCACTAAATTTCCAGGTACAAGTGTTCTCCCTGAGTATGCACCATTGCGAAAGTTCGTCGTGCCGAGACACCACGTGATGATCGGGTGTGATAAGCTCTACGTTCACATACAGCGGGTGCAAGCCAGCTTTGCACACGCAGAATACTCGGGTTAAACTTGACGAGCCTAGCATATGCAGATATGGCCTCGGAACACTGAGACCGAAAGGTCGAGCGTGAATCATATAGTAGATATGATCAACATAGTGATGTTCACCATTGAAAACTACTCCATCTCACGTGATGATCGGACATGGTTTAGTTGATTTGGATCACGTGATCACTTAGATGATTAGAGGGATGTCTATCTAAGTGGGAGTTCTTAAGTAATTTGATTAATTGAACTTTAATTTATCATGAACTTAGTACCTGATAGTATTTTGCATGTCTATGTTGTTGTAGATAGATGGCCCGTGTTGTTGTTCCGTTGAATTTTAATGCGTTCCTAGAGAAAGCTAAGTTGAAAGATGATGGTAGCAACTACACGGACTGGGTCCATAACTTGAGGATTATCCTCCATGCTGCACAGAAGAATTACGTCCTGGAAGCACCGCTAGGTGCCAAACCCGCTGCAGGAGCAACGCCAGATATTATGAACGTCTGGCAGAGCAAAGCTGATGACTACTCGATAGTTCAGTGTGCCATGCTTTACGGCTTAGAACCGGGACTTCAACGACGTTTTGAACGTCATGGAGCATATGAAATGTTCCAGGAGTTGAAGTTAATATTTCAAGAAAATGCCCGAATTGAGAGATATGAAGTCTCCAATAAGTTCTACAGCTGCAAGATAGAGGAGAATAGTTCTGTCAGTGAGCATATACTCAAAATGTCTGGGTATGACAATCACTTGATTCAACTGGGAGTTAATCTTCCTGATGATAGTGTCATTTGATAGAATTCTTCAATCACTGCCACCAAGCTACAAGAGCTTCGTGATGAACTATAACATGCAAGGGATGGATAAGACAATTCCTGAGCTCTTCGCAACGCTAAAGGCTGCGGAGGTAGAAATCAAGAAGGAGCATCAAGTGTTGATGGTCAACAAGACCACCAGTTTCAAGAAAAAGGGTCAAGGGAAGAAGGGGAACTTCAAGAAGAACGGCAAGCAAGTTGCTGCTCAAGTGAAGAAGCCCAAGTCTGGACCTAAGCCTGAGACTGAGTGCTTCTACTGCAAAGGGACTGGTCACTAGAAGCGGAACTGCCCCAAGTATTTGGCGGACAAGAAGGATGGCAAGGCGAACAAAGGTATATGTGATATACATGTTATTGATGTGTACGTTACTAATGCTCGCAGTAGTGCCTGGGTATTTGATACTGGTTCTGTTGCTAATATTTGCAACTCGAAACAAGGACTACAGATTAAGAGAAGATTGGCTAAGGATGAGGTGACGATGCGCGTGGGAAATGGTTCCAAAGTCGATGTGATCGCGGTCGGCACGCTACCTCTACATCTACCTTCGGGATTAGTTTTAGACCTGAATGATTGTTATTTGGTGCCAGCGTTGAGCATGAACATTATATCTGGATCTTGTTTGATGTGAGACGGTTATTCATTTAAATCAGAGAATAATGGTTTTTCTATTTATATGAGTAATATCTTTTATGGTCATGCACCCTTGAAGAGTGGTCTATTTATGTTGAATCTCGATAGTAGTGACACACATATTCATAATATTGAAGCTAAAAGATGCAGAGTTGATAATGATAGTGCAACTTATTTGTGGCACTGCCGTTTGGGTCATATTGGTGTAAAGCGCATGAAGAAACTCCATTCCAATGGACTTTTGGAATCACTTGATTATGAATCACTTGGTACTTGCGAACCATGCCTCATTGGCAAGATGACTAAAACTCCGTTCTCCGGAACAATGGAGCGACCAACAGATTTGTTGGAAATCATACATACTGATGTATGTGGTCCAATGAATGTTGAGGCTCGCGGCGGGTATCGTTATTTTCCCACCTTCACAGATGATTTGAGCAGATATGGGTATATCAACTTGATGAAACATAAGTCTGAAACATTTGAAAAGTTCAAAGAATTTCAGAGTGAAGTGGAAAATCATCGAAACAAGAAAATAAAGTTTCTACGATATACTCGTGGAGGAGAATATTTGAGTTACGAGTTTGGTCTTCATTTGAAACAATGTGGAATACTTGCGCAACTCACACCCCCCAGAACACCACAGCGTAATGGTGTGTCCGAACGTCGTAACTGTACTTTACTAGATATGGTGCAATCTATGATGTCTCTTACTGATTTACGGCTATCGTTTTGGGGTTATGCTTTAGAGACGGCTGCATTCACGTTAAATAGGGCACCATCTAAATCCGTTGAGATGACAACTTATAAACTATGGTTTGGCGAGAAACTAAAGTTGTCGTTTCTTAAAGTTTGGGGCTGCGATGCTTATGTGAAAGAGCTTCAACCTGATAAGCTCAAACCCAAATCGGAGAAATGTTTCTTCATAAGATACCCAAAGGAGACAGTTGGGTACACCTTCTATCACAGATCCGAAGGCAAGACATTCATTGCTAAGAATGGATCCTTTCTAGAGAAGGAGTTTCTCTTGAAAGAAGTGAGTGGGAGGAAAGTAGAAGTTGATGAGGTAACTGTACCTGCTCCCTTGTTGGAAAGTAGTTCATCACAAAAATCTGTTCCGATGACTCCTACACCAATTAGTGAGGAAGCTAATGATGATGATCATGTAACTTCAGATCAAGTTACTACCAAACCTCATAGGTCAACCAGAGTAAGATCCGCACCTGAGTGGTACGGTAATCCTGTTCTAGAGGTCATGTTACTTGAGTATGAAGAACCTACGAACTATGCGATGATGAGCCCAGATTCCGCAAAATGGCTTGAGGCCATGAAATCTGAGATGGGATCCATGTATGAGAACAAAGTGTGGACTTTGGTTGACTTGCCCGATGATCGGCAAGCCATCGAGAATAAATGGATCTTCAAGAAGAAGACAGACGCTGATGGTAATGTTACAGTCTACAAAGCTTGACTTGTTGCGAAAGGTTTTCGACAAGTTCATGGAGTTGACTACGATGAGACCTTCTCACCCGTAGCGATGCTTAAGTCCGTCCGAATCATGTTAGCGTTTGCCGCATTTTATGATTATGAAATTTGGCAAATGGATGTAAATACTGCATTCCTGGACGGATTTCTGGAAGAAGAGTTGTATATGATGCAACCTGAAGGTTTTATTGATCCAAAGGATGCTAGCAAAGTATGCAAGCTCCAGCGATCCATTTATGGACTAGTGCAAGCATCTTGGAGTTGGAATAAACGTTTTGATAGTGTGATCAAAGCATATGGTTTTATGCAGGCTTTTGGAGAAGCCTGTATTTACAAGAAAGTGAGTGGGAGCTCTGTAGCATTTCTAATATTATATGTGGATGACATATTGTTGATTGGAAATGATATAGAATTTCTGGATAGCATAAAAGGATACTTGAACAAGAGTTTTTCAATGAATGACCTCGGTGAAGCTGCTTATATATTGGGCATCAAGATCTATAGAGATAGATCGAGACGCTTAATTGGACTTTCACAAAGCACATACCTAGATAAAGTTTTGAAAAGGTTCAAAATGGATCAAGCAAAGAAAGGGTTCTTGCCTGTGTTACAAGGTGTGAAATTGAGTCAGACTCAATACCTGACCACTGCAGAAGATAGAGAGAAATGAAAGGTGTTCCCTATGCTTCAGCCATAGGCTTTATCATGTATGCAATGCTGTGTACCAGACCTGATGTGTGCCTTGCTATCAGTTTAGCAGGGAGGTACCAAAGTAATCCAGGAGTGGATCACTAGACAGCGGTCAAGAACATCCTGAAATACCTGAAAAGAACTAAGGATATGTTTCTCGTTTATGGAGGTGACAAAGAGCTCATCGTAAATGGTTACGTCGATGCAAGCTTTGACACTGATCCGGGTGACTCTAAGTGACAAACCGGATACGTGTTTATATTGAACGGTGGAGCTGTCAGTTGGTGCAGTTCTAAGCAAAGCGTAGTGGCGGGATCTACGTGTGAAGCGGAGTACATAGCTGCTTCGGAAGCAGCAAATGAAGGAGTCTGGATGAAGGAGTTCATATCCGATCTAGGTGTCATACCTAGTGCATCGGGTCCAATGAAAATCTTTTGTGACAATACTGGTGCAATTGCCTTGGCAAAGGAATCTAGATTTCACAAGAGAACCAAGCAAATCAAGAGACGCTTCAATTCCATCCGCGATCAAGTCAAGGAGGGAGACATACTGTAAGTGCATCTAGTGCCACCCCTAGTTGGTTTTGGAGTATTGACGACAAACCTGGTTGAGGGACTAATGTGTTTGTGAGAATTGCAGGATAACACAGGTAGTAGTCCCTCATTGATTTGGTTTACCTACCGGAGATGACCCCTAAAAATGTATGAAGACATTGAAGACTATGACAATAGAAGACATCGTGTGAAGACTATGGAGCGCGAAGACTTAGTTGTTTCGTTGTTTCCTTTTCTTCTTTGTTGAGTCATAGGAACCACGGTACTGTTAAGTGGGGTCCCAGTGAACAAAGTCAGAGTGACTGAAGTGATGCTCAACCAAATCCTATGTCTTCGAGCGAAGACAATGAGAGCAAATCTTATCCAGAGTTGGATGAGTCAGCTTTACTTGTAGCCCAAGTCAAGCTGTCGCGTGTGTTTGAAATCTGACCGTTGGAACACGTGTCAGTTCCTGACTGACCCAGGGTCATTTCAGAGAAATCAGGTCGGGTTGCCTAGTGGCTCTAAATAGCCCACCCCCTACACCATATATTGGTGGCTGTCGGTGTCAAAACCGGCGGATCTCGGGTAGGGGGTCCCGAACTATGCGTCTAAGGCGGATGGTAACAGGAGGCGGGGGACACAATGTTTACCCAGGTTCGGGCCCTCTCGATGGAGATAATACCCTACTTCCTGCTTGATTGATCTTGATGATATGAGTATTACAAGAGTTGATCTACCACGAGATCGTAGAGGCTAAACCCTAGAAGCTAGCCTATGGTTATGATTGTTCTTGTCCTACGGACTAAACCCTCTGGTTTATATAGACACCGGAGGGGGCTAGGGTTACACAGAGTCGGTTACAAGGGAGAAGATCTACATATCCGTATTGCCAAGCTTGCCTTCCACGCAAAGGAGAGTCCCATCCGGACACGGGACAAAGTCTTCAATCTTGTATCTTCATAGTCCAACAGTCCGGCCAAAGTATATAGTCCGGCAGTCCGAGGACCCCCTAATCCAGGACTCCCTCAGTAGCCCCTGAACCAGGCTTCAATGACGATGAGTCCGGCGCGCAGATTGTCTTCAGCATTGCAAGGCGGGTTCCTCCTCCGAATTCTCCATAGAAGATTTTGAACACTAGGATCGTGTCCGTCTCTGCAAAATAAATTCCACATACCACCGTAGAGAGTATAATATTCCACAAATCTAATCTGCTGACAACTTTTCATAGCGTGACGTTCTGCCGTGGTCTGGTCATGACGAACAGTTTTCCCAGCCTGCCACTGCACGTGTTGCGAGGCGGTTTTATTGGTACGTCTTGTCGAAGCAGAGATCGTGTTCCTCTTATCACGGGATTCTCATCAATACGGGTGTGGGTAACCCAGTCGTGCCTGTTGGTATGACTCCTCGATTTAGGCAAGTTCCAAACGGCCACGCGGAGGACGCTCGATATTCACCCCCTTTATAAAGGGGCCAAGGCCTGTCCTTTTCTTCTCGCGCTCGATCCTTCCCTTCCCCCACCTCGAATTCCAACACCCGAGGCTCCGGCTAAGTGCTTCGGACCTTCAATCATGTCCGGATCCAACCTTCAAGGCTGGTGGATGGCCTCCTCTGTCACAGAGGAGGACATGAAGAAGCTAAGAGAAGCTAGGTATCTGACTGCTGAAATCCCGCACAGGCTGCCTGCTCCAGGGCAAGTCATCCCTACTCCCGATTCCAACGAGAGTGTCGTATTTGTTTCCCACCTCCTCCGGGGGCTAGGCTTTAGTCTTGATCCCTTTGTTAGAGGGCTTATGTTCTTCTACGGGCTCGATTTCCATGATCTAGCTCCGGATTCCATCCTTCACATCTCGTCGTTCATCATCGTGGGCGAAGCCTTCCTCCACATCACCCCACACTTCGGCTTATGGCTCAAGACCTTCAATGTGAAGCCGAGGATGATCGATGGGCGGCACGCAGAGTGCGGAGGTGCCATAATAAGCAAAGGCGCCGATGCTCCATGGCCGGAGGGTTCCTTCCCGGAGATGTCCAACTTATGGCAGCGGAGTGGTTTTACATCACGGCTCCCCGAAGTA